>NW_010245390.1:20121-39444 GCF_000690775.1 Eurypyga helias | reverse complement strand
ACCCAGGTGCAGGACCTTTCCTGTCCAGGCACATGGCAGCTCCAAGAAGAATCCAGTGCAGTGATTTAGGATACTTTTCCTTCTGTCACCATAAACTCTGGGCATTATTCCAGTAAATCAGAAATAGAGCTAGTAATGTCAGTGTTGAGATTATCTCATTGAACAGTACATGAGCAGGAAGAGAAGAGACACTACAGATTGCAGAAAAACAAGAACTGTTAATCACAGAGTCCCTGTCTACTGAAGTGTAACAAATGAGAACAGCTGGTCTCCAGTAAGTCTACATGATTTTAATTGATGAAAGCTGTTTAGGATAAAAGTGTGTATACATAGAAAAAGTATAGACATGTAAAAATGAATTATTTTTACTTTCAAGTCAATTTCAGTATTTCAGTCGTACCTTGATTGTAGAGTGATTCAAAATAACTTGACCAATATTGATATAAAATAGGTTTTAAACGCATTATAGTAAGAATGTATGATAAACACAGATTTGTTTGTGTTGCGGCAAGCACGGGATGAAATAGCAGCGTATCTTTAGTTTACTTTTTTAACAGCTGTGTGAAGTCAAGCTTTTTAGCAAAGACAAGTTTCAACCTTTCACCTTTGACCCAAGTCCCAGTTTACTTTTTTGAAACCATGAGATTGGGAAGCAAAAACTGCATTTTTGATTTATAGCTTCAGTGTTGGGTGAAAGGATCAGAGGAAAATCTACCCTTAGGTGGTGGTGTTTGGGGTTTTTTTTAATGCAACTGCTGTGAAATCAATGAAAGAAATAAAAACTTTTGCTTTTGAGAATCATCATCATCTCCTTCCATCCTTTGCCTTTCTTTTATTACTAAGAAACTCAGTGGATATTATTGTGGTCTGTATTGCCCATCACTATCACTGTGCTTGGTATTACAACCCCATTTTTTTTATCCTTCAAAGAAATTAATGGAGAACAAGTGAAGTACTACAAATAAGAAAGAGGGATTTCACATACCAGTAGACAGGAGAAAAATTATGTCTGTTGTCTTTCCACTAAAGATGAAAGCAAGAGTCCCTTTCCCAACCCTGTTTCATTAATTTGCTCACTTCACTGATTCTGTGGAACTTTTATTCTCAATTTTGTTGTCTAATGACCTTGTCACCAGAAACAAACTGGAAGCCAATGAAATGTATGCTGGTTTCTTCCAGCAATTTTTCTACCTATGAAGCAAGTTTCCATACAATATCCCTGTCTTTTTTCCTTGGGCCCAAGCCTTCACATTACACCTATTTAATCTACTGCACTACTGTTGTGTCATACTAAAGATCCAGCCAGGGAGAGTATGCCACTGTCATTGTCAGTGACCCTGTTTCCACACGTAAGGTATCCCAACGAATTTCCAGTCAAAGCTGTAAAAGGGACTTGACAAAAGAGAGCATCAGTTTGCTGTGCCTTTGTCCAAGAGGAAGGAAAGCAATTTTCTGTCATTCTGAAGATGAAACATATTCATTGTAGTAGTGGCTACGAAAGTTGTTTTCCCCTTGCACACTGGGATTTCAAGAGTGGGTTTTACGCTGTTCTGGAGCTCCAGTTAACACGATGCAGTGCTGCTGCTAAGGCAGATAGCCACTCCGCTACCAAGGCTGTGAATTTAAATGCCTGGACCTTGTATCCTAGGAAGTTACAGTGCAGCTGTCTTTTCATATGTGTTATGGCATGTTGAACAGGCCAGGAAGGTCTCAGTTATAAGAAATAAAACTGGTAAAAATCAAAGTACCTCTTGCGTGCTGTATGCTTTGGCTGTCCTTGTCAAGATAACCTCATCAGGTTTTATGTAAATACAGAAATTCAGTCTTTATTCAAGGAAGATCACCAGATTTACTATTCTAACAGAATGTAATGCATCTAATATGTTTTAGAACATTCTTTTTCTGCTTTGTTCTAGGTTCTTTTGAGTTAACTGCTTGTCAATAATTTAACACCCATTATAGATACTCATATAGTCGTTACACTAACACTTTGTGTAGTTAACATAAACATTTATTTATTACAAGTACTGATGGAATACTTATTAATTACAGTTGTGATTACAAATTCATTTGAAACAATAAGCTGACAATTCAAGAATGGGCATAACCTTAGGCTTATAGAGTTATTTCACTTGTCCAGAAGTTTTGCCCAGGAACTTCTAGCTTTTGAAGAAATAGAGGAACAGCCTACTTTTACTTTTGATTGTTTCAATAGGAAAGAAGGGAAATGAGGAACCAAATATATTATTGACAGTGCTTTCCTTCGCACTTTAAATTTTAGTTTTTAACAATTTAAAGGTTTAATAATTAGTCACAACTTCTAAAAGTCAGGATGCTTTTGAATGTGTTGATAGGTCCGAAGGGGAAAAATCAAAAAAAAACCAGCTAGTGACAAAATCAAATATTTTGAGAAATAGTTTTTCAACTTTATTTCTTAAAATTTGACTTTTTTTTTCTCTTTCTTATGTTTCTCTTTCTTATTCTTGTAGCTTGTTTATATATAATATTTCAGGTAAGAGACACTGTAAAAAATGTGTCGTAAACACTTTGAAAACAGCAATACCCCACCAGCCAGATGACACATCTAAATAACGTGCAGAGAATAGCTGCATAAGCCTTTTTGCTTTGTCAAAACAATTAATTGTATAAGGTATACACCAGCACTATTTAAGTCTATTTGTCTAAAATGAAACTGTAAAGTCAAAATGTTTTCTTAACATTTTTTTTCAAGCAGAATTTATAGAAATGAGGAGGACGGTGTGTCTATTAATTATATACAGCGTGTACACACATAGAAGAATACTTTGCTTAGGATATACTTACATTGAAATTATAGTTTAGAAGTGGAGTCCTGATTTGCTGTACCTCATCGTTTATAGGGAGTCTTCCATCATTGAAATTCTTTAAATCAAGACAGTATCTTCTAGTAAACTGTTCTAATTCAAGCAATAATAATTCCTGTGGCCTGTGTTAAGCGGAAGAGAGAAGGCCCAGATGTTTATTTCATATATTGCAGTCCACAGATTAAATTACTGCTGTTGTGAAAATCATGACTGTAATGAACACTTGTAGCCGAAGTGATATAAAATAAAGACAAATAAAACTGTTTTGTGAACAGAATTAGGCAAGCTGAATAATCTGAGACAGCGAACTTGGCAGGGACATTGGCAAACAGATGTATAGCACTAGAAATTAACTGTTACCGCTGCATGACTCCATATTTGATTCATGTTCCCTTGCATGGAACATGTATTGAAATGCCTCATGTAAAGCAACTCATTTTATTATCCCTTTCTTTAAAACACTGATCTCTACAGACTACTCTAAGAGGTGTCAGCTTAAGTAACGTCTTCAAGTGGTCCTTCTCTTTGCAAATATTGGCAGTTGAGTCAGGAAATAGGCACAGTAGCATGTGAGCTAAACGATGACTTGTTTCACAGTGCTAAATTGTAAATAGTTTGTGGCTTTCATTAATAATGTAGAATGTATTGTTAGACATGTTTCACAGAGTAGTTATAAACAAAACAGTCACATTTAGCTCCTGAGTAATTTGATGGAAAAAACTAAGTTCTAATCATTACACTCTTCATATTCTTCACCTCCCTAGTCCTGCCATAAATTTTAGTTGCAATGTATGCGCTGTAGTCTTAACAGAGAATATTTGAGCAGTCTGTATAACACTCAACTGGAAAAAACCACAGAGATGGAAATGTTCATGGAGTAATTAGAGAACGTAATTTACCATAATATTCCTATTGTGTTCAGATATTCCTAAATAACAATAGAGTTCGGTGCTCCTATGCCTTCGTTATGTTGTCACCAGGATCCAAGGTGATTTATGTACAATGTGTTTTCAGCTCTACTTCATTTTCTTCTATATAAGTAATTAAGAGATAAAATAAGAAGGACCAATTGATTTTAATTCAAAATAAATGTTGACTGATGATGCTAACAGAAAATATATGTGAAACAGAAGATTTTTCTTAATTTAAATGAAAACTAAGTCACGCTTTTAAAAAGCAGGTGGAGAACAAGAATCCACTCCAAAGGCATGTTTGTTTCATTCACTGTCTGCTAGGAACTGGGGTGGGGGGTGGAGATACTAAAAAATTTTTAAATTCTTTTGTGTGGTATGTGGAGAATCTCATTTAATAGGAGAAAGATTCTTGTTCTGATATTGTCTCACCAAGACCATGAAAGGATGAACTACCCAGATGTATTGAACGGCTGTGTATTTCATTTGACTCTTAGTCATGCCACTTAGTACTTTACAGTATTCCCCGTGCTCTTATGTCAGCCCCAGATACTGTGCATACACTTCGAGTAAATCAAAATAAAGTTAAACACTGGAAATCCTAACAATGGAGTTCATCTTGGATTTTTGCCTTCCTGGGCCTCCCTGTTGCATAGTCACTCAAAGAGCCCATGTTGGAGGCGAAACGCTGTGAGCAGTACTGTGCACACACCCCGCTCACACCTACCCGGGGGAGTGCACAACCGTCTGCTGCAAACACATCATATCTTACGGATGGCAGACTGCATGGACTGCTGCTATTGCACATGCTTTGTACATGTCTTACATAGCTGATGAGCTTCAAATTTACATATAGTCCAGGGCAAAGAATCACTCATTATTTGTATCCTTCGGTTGGTCTGCTGGGGACCCCTTTTCTCCATGGCCTGTAGCTTTAGCCTGTGCTTCTGTTTCCTCACTTCAAGTCAGCTACACATTGCTTTGCTTGACTATCTGTCTAGATGTTCCTGTGTGCATCTCGTGACTTAAAACAATAAGCCCAGCTGTAACATTCCTTTGAGAACTCACATAAGAGCAACCTGACACTAGAATACTGGTGAGCCAGAAGCTGCCGCAGAAAGACCAGTCTGCTGTCAAGCACTAGAGAAGGAGGGGCGCTAGATGGGTCTGGTCTTCTCTGTATGTCAGAGAGGACTTTTCATATTCCTTTTGTTCAAAAAGACCAAAAGGTGATGGGAGGGGCAAGGGGAAAATGTAAATTTAGTTGCAGTTTTGATGTCCAGGGATAATCAAATAAATAATAGCATTGGAAAAAATTATCATTACTTTGACAAAAATGCAATTTATTCTCCCCAATTCTGCAGCTCTCTCCACCCTCTACTAGGATTAGTGTTCCAGGAAAAATTTTCATGCCAAAAATAGACAGATTCTCTTATTTCTCTTACATTGCTCACATAATTTTAGAAATGTTTTCAGGACTTCTGCTAAAGATTTTCTTGGTTAATAAATTCTGATTTAGATGTTTTATTTGGCACCTATTGATGTTTTTTTAATTACATTTTATATCCTGTTCTGTTCTTTGAATGCATTGGAAAACTGATGCAATGTTCCAGATCTATTTGGCAGCATAGGAACACCTTTTTTGGTATCAGTCCATGTTTTTTACTGTTTTTTACTTATAAGTTTTTTACTTATAAGTTTTTTACTTATAATGATCAATGAGATCCGTATCATAGTTGGCTGCTAAGAATGTATAATATCCACATTTCTGGCTGACATTCTGTAAGTGATCAACATTAGGCAAATTCTCAGGTCTCTGTTTAAGTGGGTTCCATGTTATCTCAATCAAACTGACAATCTGATTAAATTTTGGCAGAAGCACTTCACACTGGCATAAATCACTACAACCCCTTCCTTTTTAAGAAGAAAAATAACCTTTCTTTCTGGCTAGTTGACTGCTTTTTGTAAAGGCATCAAAGGACTTCTCAATTTGCTTGTGGGATAAATGACTAATAGAAGGATGCCTTTCATCCACAATGAAATCTGTGCTATGAGACTTCATTGTTTTCTCTTGAAGAAATCATTATGTAATTTCAGTACTTACTGAGATGGAAGATGTTCATTAAAAATCTGAGGCTTGCTTCAAAGCTTTCAAACCTCAGTCAAGTTAATATTTTCTATAAAAGTGAAAAGTCAATAACGCATAAAGCAGTTTGCATTTAATTTGCATAATGTAAAAGAAAACTGCTCCAGAGCAGGGCATACTTTTCTGACAGTATGAAAATCATATGGATTTGTTTGTTGAAGCCTAACAATGTGTTGTATTAAAATGCCTAGTAGTGCCTATGGTCTAATAGGTTTGTTACATATCTCGACTGTCTTTAGGGGAATAGCATTTTCATATAAACCATATACTGCAAAAGGCAGTATTTGATAATATGTC
This sequence comes from Eurypyga helias, assembly GCF_000690775.1. Classification (NCBI taxonomy): domain Eukaryota; kingdom Metazoa; phylum Chordata; class Aves; order Eurypygiformes; family Eurypygidae; genus Eurypyga; species Eurypyga helias. The sequence continues at coordinate 33,247 of NW_010245390.1, read as the reverse complement.
AAAACAGTTTGGGAAATCAATGAAGTCTCATAGGGTAGTTTTCATTGTGGAAGAAAAAACAGGCAGAATACTTTCTTCTCTGTCCAATAAGTTTATCAGAAATGATAAATAAATAAATAATCTAAGAGGAAATAGCTGACCTTAAGAAAACAGTATCATTTGTGGTCATTTGCTTCATTGTTTAGCAACACCTACTTCTATTCTGGTCCTTCAGACTTAGTACCTACTGGTGCTTGGGATTTCAGGTAGGCCAACTGGAAAATAAGTCTAGTAACTGTTGGACACTGGTGTGTACGTCTGATTTTTCTCTTTCTGTATGACCTTGGTATTGAAACACTATGTTCTTGAAATTTTAAACCCACGGCAGGCAAATGGAGGACATGCAGTAGCTGGGAAATTAGACATGCGTTTAGTCTGGTGGTGGTTGTGGCAGTACATGCTAGAGATAACAACCTAGAAGCAAATGTCAAAAAAAGAAAAAGAGCAGACCAAAGAAGCTTTGTATTGTGTCTGAGGTGATTTTGAGACTTTATTCATAATCAGGGTGTTGGATTCAGTCTTGTGCTTTAGAGACCAAGTTTTCCGCAGTACACGGTACTGGCTTCTGAATGGATTTATCAGACTACTGAAAATCAGTATGATCCCGGGTGGACTTGAACCTCCTTCGTCCGATGACATGACTGCAAGGGAGGAGCAGCATTCGAGTCAACTAGGGTTCATTTTGTAACTCCTGCGTTATTTGTCAGTCACTAGACAGATACATTTTCAACAATTTCAAGGTCACAATTATTTTTGCTTCCTGCAATTTGTTTGCTACCAACAAGTGCTCAAAGATCATCAGCGTGAAGTGATTAAGAGGATTTATTGACCGTGAACTAGGGAGGTTTTGCATGGGCTGGGACCTAAGAGAGCATGCGTATGTTTTGGAGTGCAGGAAGGAAAAGTAGAGCTACTACAGAAATGCAAGAAATAATAATAAAAAATTGACTAAACATGAATCTACCCCGAAGTGTAGCACAGGGTGTGTCAGAAGAGAAAGCAAAAGAAATTGAGTTGTTTAGTTTAAGGAGAAGGATCAGGAAAAATGTGAAAATGAGCTCCACATTTGTAAAATTACAAAGTGAAAAGGGCAAATTGTTCTTTGCATCTGTCATGAAGAGAACAATAAAGCAAACAGCTTGAAGTCCAGCAAGGAATATGTAGATGGTATACACCTTCTGCAATTTTTTCTGTCAGATATTTGTCGATCTGCATCCACAATGTAAGTACCAAGTGGCTGCTGGAAGGCATTTTCAGTTATGCATACTAAACTGTAATTCCCCATTCTCAAAGCAATTCTCTTTAAAAACTTGGTTCCCTTTCCACTAAAGGCACTAGAATTATTGTCAAAATTAGATAACTAATTGTAAAACTTAACCTTGTACAGATGGATAGCACAAAGCCTGGACCATAGTTAAGTTTCACTTGAATCAACGAAACAAGATCTCTGTGAAGGGTAAGCCTTATTCCAGATTCAGTGATAATTTTCCCCATAAATTAGAATGTGCAGGCTGCATATTTCTACCATGTTCAACCCAGTGTGATAAATAAGGCAAAAAAAGCCCCTTTGCTCACTTGAATGCATTCAACATTAAATGTTCTGACACATGATTAGATACTTGGAAAACTGCAGAACCATCCACATACTGTGCAGAATCTGTCTGGAATCTTTTTGCTTGTTGAGAATATCTTATTGGGAACAATTACAGAAAGTATGTGAAATTTGTATAAATATTAACGATCTCTTTAATTCAAAGGGTGGCAAATGTTCTACTCCAAGGACTTCACATGACTGAGAGGGACATGACTGGACAGTGGCCAGCACCCTTCTCACTCCTTTATAATTAATTCAGAAAGGTTGCTGCAATATCTATGTTCTTAAATACTGTTTACACATTTCGCGGGGGGGAGGATGGTGTTGAGGCTAAAAATTATTGCATAGCTGTTGTCAAGTTTGTGTATAAAAGCTAGAAATAGCTTGCTCTTGGAGCTGAATGATAACTATAATAATGAATGGCACACCATGCAAAATACCTGCTTTTTGTTAAAATTTCTGAGGCTATACTATAAGATCAGATTAAATTTTAGTCTGTGTAGGTAGCATGCATTCTATTATATTTTAGTAGGAAACATTTTGTTTTATCTCTTATAGAATTAATTTTGCTTGAATGTATGTATTGTCTATATAACAGCTATAATATAAAGTAAAGAAATCTGAGTCTGCTCATCCATCATCTGTGAAAACGTTAATATATCATCATGAGAAACTGCCATGGCATCTTTCCAAGCTAATACAGCACTAGTTCATCACCCTGTAAGAATGATACCAGTGTGCCTATGTTCCAGTACTGAACTGCACTTGGTAATGCTCTTACTTAGCCGATAAAGTGAATGTTTTCTTGTGCAAATGATGGCATTACACCTCTGTTAATCCTGTTCGTGTCCAGTCACTTCTGTTTGATGAGCTGGGAAAGCTGCTTATTCTACACAAGAAAATAAGAAAGACTAACTTGAGAGTTCTGGATACTATTCATAGTACAATTTACGTACTCATGGAGATGACATGACTTAGATGAGTGCTCAAGGGATACAGCTCTTTTTTCCTGCCCTCTTTTACTTCATGGATTCTCATTATTTTTCTGGCAATGGCCTCCAAACCCTGCACATTCTCCAGACTGCTGTGCCTGCTAGGAGGGCTTTCCTGAAGTTATAAAATGGAAAGGACTATTATTTCATCTGTAAAATTGTTAAAAAACTATTATCGATAAGATATTCAGTGACTTCTTTTTTTTTTCCTTTGCAGGATTACTTACTGTCATCTCCCTTTCCAGAGTAAATGGCTTTATGTTGGAACAGAGAGGGGAAATACACACATTGTAAATATTGAGTCCTTCATTCTTTCTGGATACGTTATCATGTGGAACAAGGCAATAGAACTGTAAGTGCAGAACTTTTTTGCATTTGTGTCTGTGGTCATTCCTGTAGGTGACTTAAGATTCCTTTTTAAGAATTATTTGTTTTTACAAATATTAACAAATTTCTTGAAAACCTTTTATTTTAATGAATGCCTGTGCAGTATTAACTGTTTTGTTACTCAACATTAGGAATTTGGATTTATGATAGAGACCATGTAATTATATTTTATATAAATGTTATTTGGGCATCTGTTTAACTATTAAGTCACATGATAATCATTAATCTCAAAAATTCAGTGTTTGCTATTTTTATGAGGATAGCTTGTTCACCATCTCTTCCAACCATCCTATGAAGAGAATAATTATGTATATTGCCCTTAAAACTCCAAGGAGAACTTTTCTTCATTGAAATTTAGAATCATTTAGATAAGAAGGGACTGGAGGTCTTTAGACCAAGCACCCTGCTCAATACAGGGTTAATTTCAGAGTTAAATCAGGCTCATCAAAACCTGATTAAGTGGTAGGAAAGGTAATGAGCGTCTGTTAAATGGCAGTTCCCTGACAGGCTAACACATGTGCCTGTGGTGGGTATGAAATGGAGGTAGACTTATATAAAAATATGACTGGGATAAATCTACGCTTCCTGCAAGTAAAGGCCTCAACAGAAACAAAAGGCCTCAACAGAAACAAAAAATTATTTCTCTGCTGTTTCTTCTGTGAAATTCCAGCAAGAGAAACTGCTGCAGGCAAGCAGAATTTAATGCAGTTTGAGAGACATCTGCTTCATGTTGTGAGGAACCTGCAACCTCTGGTAGTAAACTGAAAGTCACCAAGCTCAGTGAACTGGGGGAGTGTACAGGCCTACAGTGGTGGAGCTAATTCTCTGTCCCACACGAAGATCCCATTGGTACCAACCACTTTTCTCCAAAATTTTCCCCTTTCCCTTTTTTTCCCCTGCTGTTATTACTGACTTTCACGTATCGCTATGTCCCCTAGGCTGACAAAACTGATGCCTCCTGTTCTTTCCTATCCTCTGCCCCAACCAGATTTCATAGGCACAGTCATAAAAATCTAAATTTTTTCTTCAAAGGAGATAAACCCCTAAGATTCAAATAGTAATCAGGATTCAGACAGTCTGCTGGTAAAGCTTTTCATCCAGTCCTCAGTTTTGGAATGTTTGTTTGTCCTGTAAGACTTTGCTCAGCTGTGCTCAGTAGTTTTGGCCAAAAAATTACTGCTGGAAAATGTGGTTTAATCAAAACCAGAATTAATATGTTCATTTTGATTAGTTCTTCAGGTGAGAAGTATCTTAATTATTGTCTCTTTCTCACTTTGTTTTGGTGATGTTGATATACTAAACTGGTTTTTTGATTCCTCTATTTTAAAATGCTGAGTAGACAGTGTCTGTGAGGTTTTGACAACAACACATTTTCAGTTTGTGTGCATTTGGAATTTTCTTTCCTCCAGACTCTAGGATGTTTCTATCCTGTATGGAAATAAATCTGAAAGTTTTTCACTTCCTAATTATTTGAAAATTCTTTTGGATAAATCTTTTTCTTTACTTTTTTTTTTTTTTTAAATGTCCAAACCACACCTTTTTCATGAAAACAGAGTGGAGTGATGCCTATCTTCAATGAAAAGTACGTGGGAAATAAAAGGCTGCTTACTGGCAAACTTCAGAGCTGAGTTGTTGAGATAGGCTAGATGCTGTGTAAGAAGCTACCTCTCCAGAACGTTTTATTAAACAAGCAGCCTCTCTTGTCTTCTTTGTATTGCCTATGTAGGTGTAAACCTAGATTTTCTAAATCTTCTTTTCCGTGAGTTGTGAAAGGTAATGGCAACGTAATACAGATAGGCCTTGTCACCTCAAGTACTTGGAGATGCTGCATGATTACCATAATAATTTCTTCTTCTAAAAAGCGTATTCGCCACGTACTGTTTTGGTGGCAGTTGAGCACATGTATTCATCCACTACTGCTTCTAGTTCTACTAATTTTACAAGCATAACTCAACCCCTGTAAGTGGTGTGTTAGTCTAGGAAGGCTCTATCCTCCCCCCATTCAGTCTTGTCATGTACTTCTTGATACGGAATGGAGGAAGTTGTCCTTGCCTGTATTATATGGGCAGTCAGGGGATCCTGTGTGTCCCCAGATTAATTTCTCTGTATTAGAGTAAGAGGCTGGTGGGGATAATGGTGATGTTTGCCACAGCAGCTGCCTGTAACAAATGCTGCAGAACAGCTGAAGTTGAAACTAGGTGACTTTTCTCAGTAAATCTGAACTGTCTCTGGAATATGACATGAGATAATAACAAACTATGATGTTTCTTCCAGTGCTATTGATTTCTTCCAGGAAAAATGTAACTTAGATTAGCTTTTAAAGGGAATGTTTTTAACTCTGTGTGCTTCATGAGGGTGTGTTTATGGTAAAGAATTTCCTTTAGAGTTGTGCTGAGATGTATTTTTGAGAAAGCAATTTTATTTTGGGCCATTGGTATGTTCATATTTGATTATATCTTTTAATCTTCACATTATTTTCACATTTTAGTATTATATACTCATACGCAATTCATGTCAGAAAGCCCCTCTGGAATTTTCTAGACCAACTTCCTGCTTGCAGTAAGATCAGCTGTGAGACCAGGTTTTTCAGGGCTTTACGGATTTGTGGGACCTGTTGATGTTAGGCACTTTCAGAGATTAAAGAAAATAGGAAACCATATGTATGTAAAATTTAAGAAACAGCTTCAGCCTTACCATGGATGATGTAAGAGGTAATAGTCGTCATTGTTTTTCATTCTGAGATCATATCATTTCAGAGTTTGGGATTAGTTTGAAGATGTTACTATTCTCTGAAAAGCTTGGAAAGATAAGATTTACCTTCTGTGCAAACATATTTGTGTCAGACTTATTGGCAAGGAAAGGTCGGCAAAAATGATTGCTCTGCTGCTATATTCAAGTCCTCAATTTAGATGGTGGGTTTATAAGTAGAATTTTGAGCATGTCAGATTTGTGTGTCATCTAAACAAACAAGCTTGAAGTTCTGTCTTTGTGCAACTCTGATCCAGTTTCTAAGATTACAGCCTAAGCATACCAACAAAACTGGACTTTCTTTCCAAATCCCTCATTCTTATGTTTTTCACTGACTTGTACCTACTTCTAATGAAATCTCTGTGAATTTTCATGGTTTCAATCTAACTCAGTTGTCCTTAAGATTTCAAGGCTTTACTGTAAAAACTGATGGGAGATTGAATTGGTTAATTGTTTTAAAACCTGAAATGCTTGTCTTTGGAATGTTAAACTCTGTATTACTATTTCTAAGTCACTGTAAAGTCAGAATACAGCTCATTTTGTGAGAGTACAAGGAAGAAAAAAAAAAAAATCTGAATTCCAGTTCTCTTAGTTTTTCAGAATATGGTTGAAGAGGCCCTTCATATCCTAACACTATGGCCAAGATATCCTGAAGAGGTCAGAGTACCTACGTTGTCATTTCCCCCTTTGGGAAACACCTACAAGATTTATTCTAGACTTTCATCATGGCCTAAAACCAGCAGAGTTTGTCCTTCTAAAATCATGATGATGTTGCTCAGTAAATAATATAATAAATGGTACTGCATAGGTGAAAAAAATACAGAGCATAGAAAACATATTCCAACAATTCATTTTAATAGGTGGATTTACCAAGGTTTCAATCCCACAAAACATTTTGTCACCCTTCTTGAGATTAATTAATGCCAGGTAAGACAGCTCTCATCCTCAAAAAAATCCCCAAAAAACCCCAAAAAAAAGCCACAACAAAAAGCCATTGTGCATCAGCGATGCCCATCAAATGACAGAAGGAATTTCTTTTCTAACAGTGATTCTGTTGCAGAGAAAGACTGAGGTGAAGTTTAATGAATTGAAGGAGAATCAGGTTTGAATGTAACAGTTTTAGACTTTGCATCTGATACAAGAAATCCTATCACCTTGTTTTGCTTGGCTACTTTGACTTATAAAGTTGGCTTTTGGTTTGGTTTGGGTGGTCTATTTTTTTCATGAAAGCTTATTACCATTTGTGATTTTGTTGCCTACTTTTGTACCAAAATATACTGAAAGATCTGTAGATCTCTATATTTTGGAGTGATAGTGGTTTTCCTGTTATGATGTGTCCCAAAGCATCTATTAGAGATATATGTCAAAATAATGTTTGCAATACCTGTTTTATCAAAGGGACTATTGTCTTCGCATACAGATTGCTTAAACAGTACCTAATATTAGTGAGAAATTGAAGGTCTGAATAGTCAAATAATCAAAGGAAACGAGATGATTTTCAGTACCGAGGCATAACTGTTTCTAGATGTTATGGGAAAAATGGCTTTATAAATCATGTGCACTACATTTCAGTGCTCCTGATCTTGTCCAAAGCTGTGAAAAAACATTAGAATATGGGGAGTCTTAGAAATATTTTCTCTACCAATTTTTGTCTCGACCATTTCTATCATCTCATGCATTGTCACTACCTCAGGCCACACCGAAGCATCTTTTCAGCTAACAATGAAGAATAACTCAAAACTTTTTCACTTGTGGTTTATCTGTCTTCTAGCAGAGCTAGTCCTTTGCCAGAGATGTTTTGAGCTCATGATACTGTTTGGTTTTCTACTACCTAATAAGCAAATAGTTTTTCTCTTTTCCTTCAAAATGTTTAGAAAAAGGTCTAGAAGAGAAAAACAGTCAAGGAGCCCAGCATATCTCCATTAACTCCAACTGCAGTGAATTTTCTCAGACTGCAGGATCATAGATTTTGGAAGGTCACTTGGTGTTGGGAAGGGAAGGAAGATTGCAAGTCGTCCTTCTTCTAGGCATTCTAGAAATCGTGTCTAGGACCCAGTTGCATCTTCTTGTTGAACTGATTCTTACTTAGCCCAATTCCCAGCTTTGATCCAGAGTATGTGAATGGTCTATCTAACTTACTCATTCTTTTCAATTTCTCTGTGACTCTACCAATGAACAGGAAGTCTTAAAATCTCTGGAGAGCTGCATCTTTGCGGAAAGAAGAACTGGGGAATATGTCTGACTACTGGCACTGCAGAAGTACCTGCTTATGCACATGCTTCTCTCAGCACTGTCACGTTCAGTCATCTCCAACTCTGTAACAATGACTAATATAGATGTGCTTTTTTTTTTCCTCTCTTAACTCCTTTTTCTGCTTTCTACTACCAGATTTTCATTCTTCTCTGAAATCATTACAGTGCTTCTGTAATTGTACAGGTTAATTATTTCAAAAGGAAAATTTTTATCTTGATTAGGTTCCATTTTGTCATATATTACTTTGATGTGCTTTAAAGATTGTATTTGGAGTTCTTACCACAGTCACTTTGTTTCTTAGAGTGCATAAAACTTCTGAGAATGATGGAGAAATACATCATCTATGTATTTTCCACATTTTCCTGGACCAAAAATATAACATTGCTGAAGACTTCTTTTTGAGCTTTCTCATTTTAGAATAAAATAACTAAATAAATGCTTCCATCCTTACAAGTTTCATGAAAACTCCTGTTTTACAATGAATGGTTTCTTCATTTCAGTTGTGTTCTTCTGAGGAAGAGTCAAGTCTTACAGCATCTCTCATCTCCCAAAATGAACACACGCCAAATAAATTGAACACACACCACATAAAGCTTGCTGCTGTCAGGAATAACTTCTGATGAAGTGCAAAACAGCTCAAAGTATCACTACTTTCTTAACAATCTTCTGGTTCTGTACAGCTGTCATGGGAACCCTTTGTTCCATTTCTCAATTCTTCTGCAGTCTGGTTTTGTGGGCTTTAAGGTCAGCAAAGGCTATGAAATGTGGCTATCTTTTGTATCATTAGCTCATACTTTCTTCTTGCTCAGTGGAAGGTAGCTTTTGCTTTAGGAACTTTTTACTGCAAATCATTGCTGGCATTTTTTGGACTTGACCTTTCACACACACACCCACACACACACCCCCCCGCTGTGTATGGGTTTGGCTTTGTGTTTTATCCTCTTCAAGCCTTTTCAGAGCTTCTTTTTTCCCTCAGTCATTCTCAGCTCTACCCCAGCTAGTATTTGGGAATGAAGAATTCTCTACTATATTTTTCACTTATGCCTTATTTTTGCCTAGTGATTCTTCAATATTTTCCTCTTTCCCAAGGGAGAATATCTAGTTATTTTTCCCAGTCTCCTAAAGCCAGCCTATACACAAGTATCTGGCATCAACAGTAGTGTGTTTTATTCACGATAGCTTCAAATGTGGTTGGTTTCCCAGCACCTCTTCATCCTTTCCAGGAGCCTTGGATCTCTGCTTTTGCTTTTAATGTAATTCAGCAGTGTTTTTCTGTCTTTGTAGACTGTTCCACAATTACAGCATACAACTTTCAGTTTCCTTGACAACTCCACTGTAATAGCAGTGAGGGGAAACAACACATTTTATATGTACTAATGCTATCTGAGGCAAAATGGGTTTTGTGTATAGACATTTCCACATGCAGTATAATTTACTGTATATAGGTAGTAATTACTGTATCTGTATCTCTGATAGTGTTTCGTGAGTTCTGTAAACCAATATTATTGATATAATATAGTTAACTAAATAATTGCTTCAGTTAATCCTACTTGTAGTGCAGTCATGTTGTCTACCCTTAGGAGAAATTGACTGTGCAGCCTAATGCCTGGAACTCCTTTTACAAGCAGTGCTGCTCTGGAGCTCAAAACAACATTGCTATTATTTCTATTTATACATTCTTCCCTTGAGGAAACAAGAAGATGCAAGGAGTAAGGCACTGATCTGCCTTTGGCAGACTATTCCTGGTCTTAGTGTGGCGCGAAGGACTATCCTTGGCTTCCTAGGCACAGTCCTGCACTAGGAAAGAGAGAACATCTCTTTAGGAGAAACAAGCAAGATGAATTGCCAGTGAACATTTATCATGCCTCTCCTTCTGTATCCAGCCATAGTGCAGGCTCAGAGCAACGAGGGAAGGACTATGTAGAATGGAGAATGTTACGACCCTTTCACACACAGTTTTCTTCCCTGCTCCATCTGAGCTGGTGTTATTTTGTGTCAGTATATCCTCCCCCAAGATGGGACTGCGCATGTCCCATCCCACACCAACCCCTTAGTGCTGCACCTTGTGAATATTCCTTGTTTGGTCCAAAGAGGAATCAGGGTTGATGCAAATACCTTACTCAATATGTATTAAAAAAAAATGTTTCTTGGAGCCCCGGGAAGGCAGTGCAGGAGGACTGCTAAGGAGTAGGCTTGACAATTCCAGAATGCTTGGGGAACATCTGTTGTCATCACCCCAGAAACTGTGTGCTCTTATCTGCAATGGCACATCTGAAATGAGTTTTAGGATACACAATTATTTGAAAAAGCTCCTTTCTCATTTCCTGACAGAGTTAGTGCGATGACTGCCAAACTTCAGAGACTCCCTCTTTCCTCCTACCTATGTGTAATCAAAGCTGGCATCTGTTAAGCAATCAAGGTATTTGTGGTGGGTGGACCCCGGCTGGTTGTGAGACCCTCACCCAGCTGCTCTCTTGCTCCTCCTCCTCAACAGGCCAGGGAAAGAAAATAAAATGGAAAAGCTCATGGGTCAAGATGGGGAGGTCACTTACCAGTTAATGTCAGTAGGCAAAACAGACTTGACTTAGAGAAAACTAATGTAATTTATTGACAGTAAAATAGGGTAGAATGATGAGAAACAGAGATAAAAATTAAATCACCTTCCCCCAGACTTCGTTTTTCCTAAGCTAACCTTCATTACTTCTTTGCCAACTCTTCTACATCTTCTCTGTCCTCTCCCCGGAGCAGTGCAGGGGGATGGGGAATAGTGGTTGTGGCTGGTCCATTACAGCCCCTCTCCACTGCTCCCTCATCACACCTTTCCCCTGCTCCAGCACAGGTCATTCCATGGGCTGCAGTTCTTCCGGATAAACCTGCTCCAGTGTGGGCTCTCCGCAGGCTGCAGTTTCTTCAGGACATATCCACCTGCTCCAGTGTGGGGTCTTCCACGGAGTGCAGGGGAAATACTGCTCTGGTGTGGTCCTCTCCATCATCAGCAGGGAATCTCTGCTCCTGTGCTTGGAGCACCTTCTCCTCTTGCTGACCTTGGTGCTCGCAGGGCTGTCTCTCACACTTTTTTCCTCACTGCCTGTGCAATGTTTTTTGTCCTTTCTTAAATTTGCTTTCCTAAGGTGTCACCACTGTGGCTGCAGGGCTCAGCTATGCCCTGCAATGGGTCGGTTGGAGCCGGCTGTGTCCGGCACAGGGCAGCCCCGTTCTTTCCTCACAGAGACTCTCCTGTATATCCTCACTGCCAACACCTTGACACCTGTATCTAATATTTGACATAAAAGAGCTAAGAAGAATAGAACCAAAGACTGGTGTTGAGACTCAATGAGCCATTTTTTTGACTGTGAAAACAAAACAATGGCTCATTGAGTCTTTTGGTTGAGTGACACACCTGACAGACTAAAATAATAAAATGGAAGACAATGGAGGGAGCCTGACGAAATCAGTAATCATATAAAACAACTGAAATATTGAAATGCTGAGGAGTAAGATAATATAAATATGAAAAGAATACTTATATCAAATGTAGAGGAAAGGGAATGAGGAAAAAATCTCATACATTTAGAGCACAGACTGCTGTGGTTGGTATCAGCTTTGCTGATAATGTATATGAAGTTCTTACTCAATAAAACTCAACAAATATCTAGGAACCTAATAGTAAAAGAATAATACTCATTAAAAAAAAAAAAAAAACACTAATACCTTGAAAAGCAAAAAGAAATTTTATTACAGTGTTTCAGGATGCAAACCTCTCAGGATCCTCCAACTTTTGTTTACAATAGATTCAGAGAAATAGAAGAGATGGGAAAATGTATTGTATTAGTGAAGGTTACCCCTTTTAGCTGAGATCTTGGCATGGTAATCTGAGGCTACAGCTGTGCAATAACAAAATTAAAAAAAAACCTGGTAGTAAAAGACATTGTATATTGTATAATTTACAGAAGACCAACTAGTTTCATCGAATCACAGAATCACAGAATGGTTTGGGTTGGAAGGGACCTTAAAGACCACCCAATTCCAACCCCCCTGCCATGGGCAGGGACACCTTCCACTAGACCAGGTTGCTCCAAGCCTCATCCAACCTGGCCTGGCCTGTTTGTCTGACAATTAAAGAATAAAATTAACTTAAAGTTAGATGTGATTACAGCTCATGTAAGATTTTGCTTCTACCCAAATACAAAGGGATACATTCTTTGGTAAGCAATAACATATATGTCTTAAAAAGAAAATGGTGGTTGCACAGATTTATTTAAATAGTTTTGAATTTTTAAATTGGCAGATACAAAGAGCAGCCTAGATAGGATCAACCTTCAGCTTAGAAAGACAGTATGCTCTTTCTCCCTCCACTTGCCCTGATTTTTGCCACTATTCCTGGTTAAATACCAAAACTGGTATGGCCAAACAACACAGCCTGCATTCAGTGGGCAGGGAGAACCAGCCAAAACTAGAATGCCTTGTCAGCCTGCCTGTGCTCCTTCCACCATTTTGTCTCTTGCCAGCTTAGTCATGCCTGATGTTTGCTTGGCTCTGCTCCTTTTTCTGTCATCTGTCAGTGGTTCTTATCTGGCTAAAAAGTAAAATTTCTTATGCTGCCTCTTCTCATTTTCTCCCTTTTATTCTTATGCTTCCTCCTTTTCCCATATACCGACAGCATGTACCCCAAACAGACCCAGTTCTTTCATCAACATACTCTGCCCAGCTCAGGTAGGTGAGCCTATGTCAGAAACAAAGTTCAAATCAGCCCAGAATGTTCCAAGATGTTGTATCCACTCCCTGTGAAGAGATGTACAAGACCAGTGTGGGCCTAAGCACTGCTTGCAAATACCCTCATCTCACCCCTCAGTTCCCCATCACTGCCTACCTACCCTGCTTGCTCCAAGGTCTGGTCTTGTGGAAGTGACTTCTTTATTCCAGTACAGGTTACTGAAGAAACAGAAGCTCAGCCAGAGGGGTCCCCTCTGGGGACTTAGCTTGGACAGGGATGACAGCCAAATCTCCCGCTAACTGAATCTCTGCAAATATTGTTGCACGCCTTGTCACAAGCCAAATGGGTACTTGCTGCTGGCACCGTTCAGGACACTCTGGATAGAATATTACTGTATAG
>NW_010245390.1:11840-20107 GCF_000690775.1 Eurypyga helias | reverse complement strand
GCTGATCTCACTTCTGTGCTGGGATATGTTGCAAAATGCTGTTGCAGAAGCCTTGCTCACTAAGACCTCATAGAATAGTTTGGGTTGGAAGGAATCTTTAAAAGCCAGCCAGTTCCAACCCCCCTGCAATGATCAGGGACATCTTCAGCCAGATCAGGTTGCTCAGAGCCCCATCCCACCTGACCTTGAACGTTTCCAGAGATGGGGCATCTCCCACCTCTCTGAGCAACCCATGCCAGTGCCTTACCACCCTCACTGTAAAAAAATGCCTTCCTTATATCTAGTCTGCACATACTTTCTTTTAGTTTAAAAGCATTATACCTTGTCCTATCACAACAGGCCCTGCTAAGAAGTTTGTCTCCATCTTTCTTATAAGCCCCCCTTAAGTACTGAAAGGCTGCAATAAGTAAAGGAACATGCTGCGGATAGATGTGGAAACATGATCTGCCACAGCTGAAGACAGTGGCATGGGATTATCTCATGGAAAAGGTTCACCAGGAAAGGGGCTTGCCACATTGCCGCTATCTTTGTAGTAAGCAGTAACGTTAAAATACATGTGGAGGCATGGGATATAGTCTTGGAATGTTGTATGGCCTTTAGGTGACTTGAAGTTTTCTCTCTCTTTGACCTAACAAATTTAGTGTGGAAAGTCTAAGGATATTTGGAGTAATTTTTCATAGTCTTCAGCTCGGAGGTAAATATTAGACAAGGTCTTTACCACTATCCTTTGGCCCAGCTATGGTGTATGACCAAATACCTGAAATATTTAAAACATTCTACAGGAGAAAAATAGATGCCAGAGGAAAGGGTGTATTTTTCCAGATTGTTGGAGCATACTGTTTTGGGAAGGAGGAGTCTGCAAGGATACGGATTACTCCACAGTATTTTATGCTTGACTTGCCTCAGAATTTTTGCCTACCAATCTCGATTTGGAGTCTGACCTGGTAGAACAAACAGGACCATTTTACTATAGTGCAGTGTTTGAGCCAAAGGAGGAGGAACACTGTTAACTTAGGAAAATCCTTTGAGTGGTTTGGCTGGAGAACCTTGTCTTGGTTTGTTTCTGTAATTCTCTTGCAGACTGTTTTTCAGCTTGGAGCCTGGGCAATTTTAGTTATGGCGTCCAGATAAATTCTTAGCTTTATGAGCGCTGCCAATCTCTGCCATACTTCTTTTCCTGGTGACATTTGGTGAACCAAGACCAACCATGCAAGTCTAGATCCTAATCTGAACTCCAAGGTACAAGTGCTGTGAGCCCAGAACCGAGATGGAAGAAAGGTCCTCTTCTGTGCAGGCATTCAAAGCTTTGTGGACTGGTGCTTGTCTTTGTGCTCTGCATGACTGCCAGGGCCTAAAAGGGCTGGTCAGGAAAGGTGACCGTTGAAAAACCTTCATCTGTCCATTCAGTTTCATATGATTTGCATTTGCTGTCAGGTGCTGGACCACAGTGACTTAAGCAGCAGTCCTTGCACTAAGTTTCATACTACATTGTTAGTAGATGTTACAAAAAGAGGGAGGACAGCAAGAACAAGAAGCAATTTTTATAGAGGCTTACGAAGTTTTATGGGAGGAATCTTACGGCTGAGGACCCCCACTGAACATCCATTGTGGTGTAACTGTATTAGTTGGGCTGAAGATGTCGTAAGGCTTTACAGAAGACAAAGGCAAGATGCTCCATTTCTGAAACCCCACTGCAGTAATGCTAAGAAGCTGCCTGACAGAGCAGTGTTGGTGAGATTACTGAAGCCCTGTCATTAATGAATTGGAGCCTGGTGAGGCTTGTTATCAGTCATTGAAATGAAACCAGTGAAGACTTTGCAAATCCTTGGCAAATTAGCCTTGAAATCGAGCAAGTGAGGAGAAAGAGTAGAAAAAGGGGGAGTTCAAAACAGCAAAGGCAAAGAAAAATTAGAAATGAAAGAAAAAACTCTACATTAATAGGAGGAATAGTGAGATTTTAAAACATAGAAGAAAGGATTTATCAGCGAAGGAGAATCTGTATCTATACCAGCAAAAAGGAAATAGAGGCGAACATCAAAAGGTATGGATAGCTTTCAGGTAGTTATCTTCCCCTGATGGGCTTTTTAGAATTACTTTTAAAGTATTGGAGGTCGATGTTAACACACCTAGAAAATAAGGTAAGTATCTAGCTCTTCATACAAAAAACATTCACAGTTTTGAATTGATTTTTGTCTTGCAGGTCCACAAAGACTCACCCTGGGCCAGTTGTACATTTAAGTGACAGCCCAAGAGATGAGGGAAAAGTGAGTACAACTAATAGTATAAAATATTGCAACATTTCACAGCCTTTATCTGCCTTGTTAGGTGTTTCTTTTTGGTTACTCACTAATTTTATCATTTGCTTTGTTGATATATTTGCAAGGTCACACTCTTTTACACCTTTTAAGAAAAAAAAACCTCTCTTTGTACAAATTTAATGAGTAAAAATGCATGTGGACAATGATATGGACAGCATATTGTACTTTGAAATGTATAGAAAATCAAATCTGTTTCTGACTAACTAAACCTTAGTTTTGCCTAAATAAGAATTAACTAAAAACATTACCATGACTTCAGTACTTTGATAAACATGCTATTATGAAGGCATTATAGTAAGTTTTCATAAGACAATAAGACTTGCCTTGTACAAAAATAACAATGATAGTAACCCATATTCGGAAATCGCTGCTGCTTGTGAACAGAGTTGAGAATAGCAAAGAGCTGTCAACAGGTTGAAGCAAAACATAGTCATAGCTTTAGGGTTGTGATTGATACCATCAGAAGACAAAATCTGACTTGGCTTTATTTGTATGGTAGCTTTTCCAAAATTAAATCTGGTTGCCAGAATACCAGTTTTATTAGAGCTTTTTTTATTTATGTGTTGCTACAGAATTTTTGAGCCTTTTGCCCGAGTGGAAGGAGCATTTAACTATATCATTGGTTTTGATCACTTTTGCCACTTGCACTTCTGAGTGTATTTATAAAGGGCTGCCTCTTATAAATGGTGTATCTGTTTGACAGTGTGCTTTGTGTAACAGCTGATGGTTATTGGAAAGTAGCAGCAGTTTGAATTTCTGATACAGATATGGGGGACATTATGCTGAAATTAATACGGGTACCTAGAAAAACACTGATGACTACATCTGAATTTCATTTGCATTATCCCTCTTCGAACCTATCCATATTGCAAGGTGAACTATGTCTAGATGATGCACTTGCCAGTGAGCCATCAACAAGTTAGATTGGATCTCTAAGCCTTTTTGGAAGAATCATGATAGATCAAGCAATTTAGAACACATCAAATAAGTAATTAAATGCTATGTAGCAAAGTGTTTTAGCCTCAAACCAGAAGCCATGAAGAAATGCTATTTAACTATTTCTGGAAAAATAGTTCATAAAAATAAAGGTTTATCCATGAGGCATAACTCTTGTTCGCTGACCACAGCAGAAGCTGTCGATGACCTACGAAAAGCACACAGTGGAGGGAAGAAGGATATGATACTAAAAGAAAAAATGGTCTTGTGAGTGAACATCTCTTACAAGAATGTCCCGTGCCATGTCCAAAGAAAAATCAAAATGTTTTTACTCCCAACAGAAAAAGAGATGAAAGGGAGTTAGATGAGAACTTCCTTGGAAATACAATTGCTTGCTGCTTGCACTGGAGACATCTGGGCACTGATGAAGTACTAGCATACTAAGAACAACAGCAACAGCAAAATCAGATGGATCCCGGTGAAAAACAAACATTGGAAACTTATGGGGAGAAAGGGTAGAAAATGCAAGCCATAAAGAAACCATCCCAGTGCAGCTGTTTGTATCGTTGATAGATTGAGAGTGGTGTAAAGAACAAATTGGTGCTAACAAAATGCTTGCAGACTTGCAGAATGTGGAGCTGATAGTGTTTGATGTTGACAGGAAGATACCAGTAAAAGGTGCACACAGAAGTAGAAGATCCAAGCATTAAATCAAAAGACACAGCTCCAGATCAAAAAATCTGAGAGCAAAGAAAATTAACCTAATCTTTTCAACTAAGTCTCGTTAAACTTTGAAAGAATGAAGGATAAAACAATCTTTCTTCAGAATGGGGAAAAAATAATGATTAAAAAAAAAAAAATCCCCACCAAACCCCAGACTTCTGGGACTTTTGCTGTTCAGCATAGTCATAAATAACCTAGCAAAGAGAGTAATCAGTGATGTGATCAGTTCTGATGGACTTTAGGAGGTTGAGAAACTCAGCAGTAAAATGGCAGGTTAAATACTGTCTTTTGTAAGTATTCAGTGTAAATAAGGAAATGTGACATTGTGTGAGGGAAAGTATTTCTGACTTTACATATAGAAAAGTATGTCTGAGCTGACCATTACTGCTTGGTATCAAGAGTTTAGAGTGATGATTGATAGTTCAGTGAAAATGTCAGCTCAGTGCTCAGTAGTGACCAGCAAAGAAGATCAAAATGAAGCATTACCTGGAGAAGAATGGAGAATAAAACAGGGCTATTGTATAAATGCACGGTTGACTTGCCTGCTGAATACTGAGTATAGTTATTGTCCTTCTCTCTCAGAAAGAACATAATTGTGCTAAAAGAAATTCAGGGAAGGGGCAAGGTTTTCTATACGAGACACAGCAAAGTCAGAAAGGACAGTTAATTGTGGAAGAGAGTTGATAGTGGTTCCAAGCTTGAAAATCACAATTGGTATGAGGCGTGTAGAAACAGTTCATAGTCTCTTTCAATACAAAAGCTAAAAGGATATCAAATGAAGCTGACAAAAGTCAGATTCCAGACAAGCCAATTAAGTACTTCTTCAAATGTGCAGTGGGTAGAAGCTATAATTTTTTTTTTTCCAGATGGTGCTGTGGTTGCTGAAAATGTATGTTGGTCACAAGGGACACTG
Source organism: Eurypyga helias (assembly GCF_000690775.1). Classification (NCBI taxonomy): domain Eukaryota; kingdom Metazoa; phylum Chordata; class Aves; order Eurypygiformes; family Eurypygidae; genus Eurypyga; species Eurypyga helias. The sequence continues at coordinate 15,217 of NW_010245390.1, read as the reverse complement.
GAAAAGTTAACACAAGAGAAATCAATCTGAGGGTTACTGAAGTTTATTGAAATTTCCTAAAATATTATTAAAGATGAGGTTAAACAGAATCATGTCTAGTTGAGAAGTTGGCTATCTTTGGAAGAGAACATTACTTAGGCTGAGAGGATATGTAAGATTATGATAAGTACTTGTCCTCACATATTGCTCTTTGGTATTTGCTCTTGGCCACTTGAGATACTGTGGTAAGTAGACCTTTTGGGTAATACAGCTGTTTCAAGATGGTTCTACATACTATGCTTAGCTCCTCATTTTCAAGTTAACCAAAGATCTCAAAGAGATTTGGTGGAAGAAATTGGACTCCTCACATTGCTTCATTGGGGACAACAGATGAAAGTGTTCTTTACGTGTGCTTCAGGAGTTAAATAGTGGGTACAAATCAGTCATAATCATCTCTCAAAATACAGATATTCTACAAGTACACGTCTGTTGTGCTCTGCAAGGGTCCAGTAATATATCCTTCTCTGGGGTGTCATAAAATTGTTTATAGATCTGGGCAGGTTTCACAGAAGTAAATAAGTAGCATTCACCCAGGGATGCTGAGTGGTTGAGTGTCCTAAAACACAGATAAAACTTCCCAAATCTAGGACAATCAAAATATCTCTTTTTTTTTTTTTTTTTTTAAAGCCAAGAAAATTTGTGTGCTTGACTGTGTTCATATTTTAGAATTTTTTTTTTAATTACTAGAAGTTCCAGTTTATATCAGTGACTGATGACGTTTTTCTGTGCTAAAAGAGTGAATGTATTTCCAGAAGACTTTTGCCATTCAAATTTTTTCCAGAGTGCCCTCCAGGTAAACTATCAAGACAGGCTTTGGAGACAGTCTCTTTTATGAATCTAGCAAGCTGTGTCTGGAAGACAGATGACAAGAGAATTTGGGCATTTAATGTGTCACTTAAGAACAATTTGGAGAGCTAGTGATTTAGTTCATGAAATACAACTGTGTCTGCCAAATCAATGAGTAAGTGTACATTAGGAACAGACTGAAATGCACAGACATCTGTAAGCGGCAGATCTGTAGCAAACATGATTTTTCTTGCTGACACAGGAGAAGGCATTAACTGCAATGATCTGCAGTTTCCCAGTAACTGGAGAAAGCTAAATAGGAAAAGGTTTAATGTTATTAACTATTAGCTGGTGGACCAAACTTCCTGTCACTGGGTCTGTGTTCTGAGATCTAATAACACCTAAATATGGTGTGCATTTGGCAGGCTTGATTCTTTTTTTTTTATTCTTTTTTTTTTTTTCTCTCCCAGCTATTTTGTGCTACCAGGATAAGGAAGGGACCAGTTGGCATGTAAAGAAGAAATCATGAAGAAGAGTTTAAGTCAAAATGTGGAGGAACTCCACTAGACAAGGAACATGTTGCCATGACTCCTCCCTTCTCTAAATTCTGTTCAGCCTTCTGTGTGCTTCTTAACCTAATGAAGCACGAGTAATTAAATAAGGTGCCAGGAAACACAAGCTGAAGAGAAATCTTTGAGGTTTTTCTCCCTGGACTCTTCCTACACTTTTTTTCTTATGTTTTCTCCTCCAACTACATTTTAAGGGTGTTTTATCACTTACCTATGTTACAGACATAGAGATTGTCTTAGAGGTCAAGACCACTATGACCACTATGGTCAAGAGGAGTGCAAATGTTCGAGCTGGTTCAGACAGGTCAGGGTTCGGAGCATCATAAATATACTGGCAGTGAGACTAATCACATTCACCCAGTTGAAATTCTGACTCTACTGTCATACCACAGTACTGATAGTTAAACAGCCTGTGAGGAAAGAGAGAGAGATCCCCACCTATGCAGCAAATCTGTTTATCTTTCAACTTCTTCCCTGAAATCACAGTGCTTTGTATCCTATACTAGTGCTGTTGCGCATTAAACATTTCAGAAACAGATCAGGTGAAATATTGTCCCTGATAGGAGGTATTTAACCTTTTAGTAATTACCTGGAGCATGGTCTCTTTGCAAAAGAGGAGTGATAAAAATCAAAAGGCAAGCCTGTTTCACCAGGGAGAAAGGCTTATTAGTAAGCAGGGTCACATACTAAATGTTTTTCTATGCCTTCAGTTTCCTGACTATATCTGTACAAAAGCTGGGGTGAAAAGAATACTGGTAAACACAAACTGAACTCAACTCTTTTGGTTCCCAGCAGTAATGCACTGATGCGAGTGCTTGTTACGATAACGGTAAGGAAGGCACTCAGACTCCATAGCATATTGATTAAAATACTGGTGTTAATATGGAAAGGAAAAAGAAGATAATCTTGCATGCCTTCAGATGGTGGGAACCCCAAGTTGCGCCCTCCAATAAGGGCACAGCACCCTGTGCTAGTCTCCTGTGAAGAGGTTTGCCAGCATTTTTGTCTTTAGATATCTCAAAATATGTGTTGTGTTGGGCTTTGGTTTTTTTTTTTAATCTATTCCTTTTTGCTGCCGAGCAGAATGATATTCACATGAAGAACATACTGTCTTACATTGAGGTAAAACAAGGACACAAAGGTGCTGTAATTGCCCTTATTAAGTGGGAGCTGCCTACAGGCTGCTTCTTTACAGTTAGCCAGCTAAGTTTATGCTGTGGCCAGTGAGTAAGTGCCGCACAACATAGCACAGCACAGGCCTGCACCTGCTCAGGTTAACCGCTGTGCCGATCGCTAACTCCTGGCTATACACTTGTCTTCCATTTAGGATCACTACACTAGCAGTTGCAGTAAGACACTTCTTTGTTCGCTCTCTCTACGGCAATCTATTATCCCAGAATACCATATGGCATCCTGACACAAGTGCTATCCAGTTAGCTGCATGCTTTCTGAACAGGATGTCTTCTTGCATTTGCTCTGCCACAGAATCCCATATGGACCTGTCCAGAGCAAAAATGATAAATATTCTGGAATTTCTCCAGGATGGTTTGAATTTTTTCAGGAGCAGAATTCTTAACTAATCAGGTATTGTTCATATTCAGGTATTAAACATACTAACTATAAATCATTCCTAGGTTAGCAAATACATCTCCATGTAATGAATACTCTCTTGGCAGTATAAAGGATCTTACGTATTAGGACTGAGAATATTCCCAGACTCTTTTATAGCAGTATTGATGTATCAATTATATTTAACTTGGAAACAAAGTGAGGTTTTGTTTAGCAGTCTAGCCAAGTTTCATTTTTATGACTTATACAAGCTAAAGTGAGCGATGGCCAAGATGCTGGTCTCAGAGACTAAGAGGTAGTCTCGTCATTTTTCTGCTCAAATTCCTATTATAGAAATTGTAAATTCTTGCCTGCATTCTGTGATGCATGTGTTTATGGACAAAGAACAACTGCAGTTATCACTTCTGGTTGTAT
>NW_010245390.1:0-11809 GCF_000690775.1 Eurypyga helias | reverse complement strand
AGGAATGTGTGAGTCTGTCAGTTTGGTTATTCCCAGCCTTCATGTTCAGGACAGATCTTAGGAAGACGGGCTCTATGGGAAGCAATTTCCAGGGCACCTAAGTAGGCCAGCCTTCACATCTTCCATAAGATCTGAAACTAACTGTGTTGAAATTAAGAGTACTCAGGACAGTGCCAGATCAATAATTTGGTTCTCTTCAATAGAGACAAGGAGGAAAGATTGTGTACGTTCTTATTTTATTCCTGAGCATCATTTTTCTTCTCTTTCACCTTTTGACAAATCTTCTTTGCTGGTATTTCTCGGGTGTGCATGACGATATGACGTACTAGTTCTAGAAGAAGTAAAAATTGGCATACCATTTAATTTATTTTCAATTTCTAGAAAAGCAAGCAGTTTATTCTCTGCAAGGTGAATTCTTCAGAATGTTTTAAAGCAGTAGAAAGGACAAATTAAAGGAATATATTTAGCTGAATGAGAGTTTAATCTGTTGACTCTTTGTCTTCAAGTTATTTAAACGATCTCTTAAGTGTCAGTTTTCCCTCCAACCAGGCACAAGGAAGGTGAGAGCTGAGAGGAACATGCTACGGTTGTATTTTCTCAGTAGTTATAGAATTGTGAATACTGTCCAGGCACATAATCTTGCAGAAACAAACAAACAAAAAATTAGGTATAGAGCACATTTTTTTCTTCCATATTAGAACAAATTGTCAGTAATGAGAAGCAGTTTATACTGAAGTTTAATTTGAAAGCAGGGTATGACGTGTTGTGCAAACTACAACCTTGCACATCAATTTGGCAGGGGTTTTTTATAGTGGTTTGGGTTTTTTTTTTTTTAAATCTCTTAAAACCATTAAGTTCTTCAATATTTGTATATGCCTTTTGAATCTCAAAGTATAATTGTGTTTGTTTCCCTCCTCCAGCTATTGATAGGCTATGAAAATGGGACTGTAGTACTCTGGGACTTACGATCTAAAAGAGCTGATTTGAGAGCTTATTATGATGAGGTAAGCAATATCCATTAATTCAGAAAAGCTGTTTTTCAGCGGTTTGTCCTGTGTCTTATGAAGCAGATGGATATTTATATTAAGGCATTGCTTGTTCTGGAAATACTGTTTGTCCTATACTTCTAAACAAGTTACTACCAATAGAAATCAAAACCTGAAATCGCTAGTTCCAATGCCCTAGGCTCTTGTGAGTGTACTACAACAGAGTCTTTCTCCTTCATTCTGACAAGTTCATCAGCTTCTATGTGGGTGACCTCAGTTGAACAGAGGGCAGTAATGAACTGACCTGAGGTATAGCTACAGTACGAATTATATAATTACCTTTACTGAGCATTATTAGAACATTAATTACAATGAAAGACAACTTATTCTGTAGGGCTATTGGTATTATCTAGTACTCAATTAAAAGGTTTTCAAAACTGTATTCTCATAGTTTTATCAGATGATTGTTTCTTGCTGTTTGTAAGCAGATTGTATCAACCAGACACTGTTCCTGTGTCAATAAACAGATTGTTTCAAAAAGAATTATATTCCTAGTTATTCCTAGTTATTATGACTTTAGCACTAGCCCTAGGGAAAAACATGCTCTGTTCTGCCAGCCCTTCTGTGAAGTTCACCATGGATGAATATGAATGCAACTACAACGGAAGGTAGAAAAGGGCTTTTCCTTTAAAGTGACCCTGGCTGTAATTGGTTTCCTGTAGTTCTCCTTCCTTCTTCAGCTTGCCACCTCGTTGCATGTAAGGCGTATAGACATCTATTTTCACTCTCAAAACTAACCTGGATGTATCTGAACCCTGTACTCCTTCAGGCCTGTTCGTTCTCACAGGCACATTAACACTACACTGAGCTTCAAGGTTAAGATTCTGAGCGTCCACATAGAAAATGTTCTAAAGGACAGGGCAATGCAGAGTTTAAACAGGCCAGCACTTAAGCCTCAAGACATGCCCACTGAATCGTCTCTAAGTGACAGTCTGCCTGTGCACACACTTGTGAAATTACACCCCTTCTATTACTTAAGGCTAGACAACATTTTCCTTTTTCAAGTCCCCTGAGGGGAGTGTCTGTTAACTCACTGTGCTCTCTTGTGCTTGGAGTAAGACTATGTAAAACAGGATCTTCATAATACTGTTTCTATTATTTGTCATTGCTTGTTGAGACAGAGTTAGATATCGATGATGAAAATTTCTCAGACAATTTAGTTGTTCCACATTTTTCAGTCCTCTCCTTGGTATTTATTTTTCTTCTTTTCCTCAGTGGTATACTTTCCTTCTCAGTGGTTACTTGTGTCATTACTCCACTGTGTGCAACTTGCCATGGCTTGCTATCATCTACTGAAATAGCTGCAAGATTCTTTTGTTGTGTAACTAGCCATTGTACTTTTATTCCAGACTTTTAGGCTCCAGGATGATGATTTTCCAGATCTGCTAGGATTCTCCTAGGAACCTCCTAAAAATGGTTGCTTTTTAATTCCTGGGTTATGTAGTTTTTGTACATCACAAATTTTTAGTTCTACATGTGCCACATGGTATTCAACACCAACCCAAGTTTTCAAACCTAAGCTTAAAAAGGAATAATCATCAACATCATCTTACAGATTGGTCACCTGAGCTCACAGTCCAGAAAACATTGTTCCTGCTCCCTTACAGAATTCTATCTAGACTGATCCAAGGCCTCTGTGCCCCATGACATCTGACCAATCTTTGGTATTATTGTTCTGTCGCTGAGCCAGCCAGTTGTCAATTGCAGGGTATCTGTGAGGACTCAGATAAATTGCTGTAAGTGTTCTGTATCTTCACTGAATACCAAAGTGTCTTTGAATGGGAGCTGAATGAAATTAATCCAGCCTCATTTTTCTTATAGCATTATGCTTTCTTTAGCACCAGTTTTGAAACTGATGTAGCCACCCTGTTTGATGGTGAACTCACAACTTCCTCTTCTGGCATCTTTAAGGATTGTCAGATGGCACAATCTTTTCTGGCTTATCAGTGGAGCAGATACTTCTGTTGAGTATCAAAAATGGCCCTGACACCAAGCTTCTCCATTAAAGTGTACTTTGTGTGTACTGTGAGAAACAGCTTATTTTCTGGTCTTTGCACTTTGAGTGTTCGTCACCAAGGCAAGTTCTTCCTTCTCTGAAATCTTCTTCAGATAGCTGCCCAGCTTGGTAATGTTACTCAAAATAAATGCCAGCACCCTCAAGACTCCATCCAAATATTCATCCTTTCTCGGGATCAAGACTATACTGGATTTCTCCTGTGTTAGCCACAATGGCATGGGATTTCTGTCTCTCCACACTGGCTGTTGAGAAGGAGGCTCTCTGTTATTCAGATGTGTAGAACCTGTCACTGTGCAGCACAGGACAGAAGCTAAGAGATTTTTAATAAACATTTATATATGTTATTATTATACATTTTATATTATTTTTAATCTAGTTTTTATATTTTTGATACAGAAGAGGAAGGGAGGCTGGTAACTGATTGCCTATCTACAAATTTAAATATTCTTTCTTTTAAGTTCAAGATGGGATCTACTGATACGTTATTGTTATACAGAGGATTAGTTTCATATGTTATGTTTAAAGATACTTCTTTTCATACAGCCACAAGAAATGCCTTCATCTCATTGTCAGTGAGAACCATTATTAAAAGGTCTCTTCCATTTAATCACTTCACTATGTTGAGTGGTGTGTTTTTAATTGAGGTCTTAGAAGTAGTGGACATGCAGCTCCGATGGAATAGGTCCTCTGTGTTTGCACACTTGAACAGTTGGCTAACAAAAGGATCATCAAGAGATAACGGTTCTCAGTCCCCTTGTAAGTCACCACTGTGAAATCTTGCGTATCCTTTCAAGGCTGCATGGCACTGTCATTACCAGTGTGATGATTTACATCACACGAGACTTGCAGATGTGGATACAAGACACGTGTTGCAGACATCTCCTCAGAATATGGGTAATCTTATGGCAGGGAGGTGAGTTATTTCCTACTGTATTAGCAGGATCTGTCGAATACTTGCAGCATCATGCTCTTTATTTTCCTTCCTGTCCAGATGAAGGTCATGGACCCATTGCTCCTAGAATACACAGCTCACTGAGGCAACCCAATAGCTTATAAGGGGTGGACCTGAAGACTCTGTCCCCTGTTCACAGAAGTACAGCTGCAGCGTTTACAGCTACAGTCCTTACTCCGCCACTGTCATGCTACACTACATGTCTTGAAGCCTGGGAACCTTTCATAGATAAAACATGTCTGCTCATTTCAAATGAGAGATTCTCACCAAGAATAGAAAAGGCTGTAGAAGTTGCATTATCTGGAGCTTCTTTGCTTGGTGTTCTTGTAAGCCTGGGTTTTCCCTTTAAAGCTTCTCCCTGATACTTAAGGTTTACTCACTGAAGCTAGAAGTAGTCCTGTCTCTCTTTTAGCCCTACTGATGACCAGTCAGAGGTTGACTCTCTTCATCAACTCCTGATAGGAGTTTCCATGTTTTCTTCTCTACTGTATTAAAGCTTCTCAAAAGACTAAAATGTTTTCACTTGTGAAGCACCTGGTGCCAGAGTGGAGCTTGAATCTGCTGCTAAAGAATCTTGTGGCTGTTCTTCAAGATGTCAGCTGCAAGTTTGTTTCTTTGTGTGATGATGACTGTCACCTCAGTGGCAATATGTTCATCTTCTCAGTGGCCATATGTGTGAGATATTCAGGCCCTTTCAACCAATGGTCCTATATGATGCCCTCTGTAAAATTCTTTCCTTGCAAGCCCTTTTTATAAATTCCTTCAGAAGTTTGATTTCGTTGATTGATATAAAAAGAGAGCACGTAAACAAGACAGATCCTTCAAAGGATACTCGAGTTATCATTGATAATTGGCAGGCACAAAAAAACCAGCCATCTTCATATGCAGTCTGTTTAAAACTTTGACAGGCTGTGTCAGCACACATTCAGAGCTTCCTGGGCATAGTCATAATCCTTCATTAGAACGTGTCTCCAAAATGAAGCTGCAGAGTTCACAGCGGCATTTGCCAAATGGCATCTCCCTACCTTTATTAACCGCTATGCCATTATGGAAGTACCAAATCAGATGTGACCCTCGCTGTAATGGTCCTGCAGTGCTACTAACACAAAGGATTCTCAAGATTCAAGCAATAGGATGAAATGAGTATGATCCATGTTCAAATCATGGTTAAAAATGGTGCTAGAGTTCCCATGAGTTCTCCTCAGTGGAGGAGGTTTGCGGTTGGGAGGGAAGTGACACAGTGTTGGGCATGCTTAATTTTAGTACATGCTGATTATGAGGGAAGATGGAATATGTATGCAACCTGTGGGTATTGCAGAAGGAGAAATGTTCCCAATCTGGAGCGATATGCTTTATGTGCATACACTGTGCGAATGTTCACATGAGTCACCCTCTGTGATGAACTCCCGTTCTATGCAAATAACTGCTCCTTTTTTGTGTGGATGTTAAAGAAGGGGATCAGAATGCTAGACATATTCTAGCAGGGAGAAAATTAGGGGCTCGTTCAGTACCACCTTTCAGTATTAGTCATGACTCCCAGCTGAGACCTCCAAATGCAGTTCGAAGTATTTCTTGCCCTTTTTGGGGCGAAGTCTAAGAGGTGAGTTTGAGTTGCTGCTATGGCAGTTGTCTGTGAGAGGAGCATTCCTCCTCAGCTTTGCTCAACAGGTGGTTTGTGTTGGCAGGTGGTACCTAGCAGCTGAGAGGCAGTTTAACAAGCAGCTTGGTACAATTTTCATCTGCTAGTTACTGGCTCCTGGTCAGAGTTAGCCACTGTAACCATGTAAAACGTTTCTACGTTTTCATGTGTGATAGCACATGAAAAGCAGATTCACATTTGGCAGGATAGCAAGCATGAATGAGCTCATCTCAGAATTAATTTGGATGAGGATAGAGTTGTCTTCAGTGTAAGTGAAGCAGCACTCCCCAGAGAGCTAAGGTTTTTACTACTTGAGAGCAATGGCATTGGATGGTATGAACCATCTTTCTGTGTTATCCTTTCTTGCTTCCATTATATTTTGGTATCTCCTGGGTCTTGAAGAGGAATTGTGTGCCAACCCTGCTCTGGTAGGTGGAAGTTGGAGTAACAGCCATTATGTCACTCGAAAAATATCTAGAGCTGACTTCGTTCAGCTCTGTTGAGTCTTTACTGGCGTGACCTGCTTACTACTGTGCTAGCAAGATGTTCGTATACAAGGCATGTCAGATTCCTGTTAAAACATCTGGGTCATCTTAACACAAAGGCTCCTTTGTGGCTGTGCTCTCCAGTCTCAGGAGCTGAGTAAAGTTTTGGGGAAAGGCCGCAGCCTTTTCTTGGTTTCTTCTGATACTCCTTCCAGATTGTGAGCCGTTACCAACTGTAACAATCAATATACTTGTTAAAAGAGGAAGACAAACAGGAGTTTTGAATAGTGTCCAGTAGCATTTAGGTTTATTTCTTGTCAACTTAAGCAAAATTGATAAGAACAACTCCAACGCTGACTTACTAATACCCAGGCATGGTTTTAAAGGGGTTTGATGTAATTATGGGTATTTTCAGTCAGTTCCATTATGCACAAAATACTAAGAATGGCCTATTAATTTTTCAAGTGTTGCTTTTTGCCGTACATAACATTCAGCACATGGTATTTGCATTCTGTACACAAGAGTGTGATATTCCTCTTCTCGGAAGCACTGTTTGTTCTGAAAGTGTCTTACATCATTGTTTCTTAATTTCCTTTGTCAACAACCCTGGTCTCTCTAGTGGCTTGGGGTTTATATTAAACATCCCAGATTTCTCTGTACTTTTTCTGAAACTTAAGTATGCAGGGGGAAAAAAATGTTCAAGAACAGAGTACTATTTCTACTTTTCCTAAACAGACAGACCTCTGGGGAAGACTGCTTGTGTTGTATGTTACCTGTAAAACTTGTCACACAGAGTTCCCTGTATATTTGCCAGATGAAATGCTTCTAAGAAGAGCTATCAGACATATTATGACTGCACTGTATGTCCCTTGTTCTTTTACCTTAGCACGCTGTTCCTTCAATTTTGGTTTGCTTCAGTATAGGCTTCCTTACACTGTTGTGTTATGTTAGCATTTATAATTAATTGTTCTGCTTGACTAGCAGTAGATTACAGTCATTTGTTACTAAAAGGGCCAGTAATGGACTTCAGACAAACAAGAAATGTGCATCTGTTAATATATTATCAGATTAATATAATCCAAAGTCATACATTAAAATATAATTAGTGTAAGCACTGTATTCTGTTTCAGTCTCCAGTTGTTCTTCCATCTCTGCAGGCTATTCATTCTGTTGCTTGGCATCATGAAGGGAAACAATTCATGTGCAGTCACTCTGATGGCAGCTTGACCCTATGGAATCTGAAGAGTCCTAACAGACCGTTCCAGACGACAATTCCACATGGTAATTTTGAAAGATAAAATGAATAACTAAGAAGCAATGCAGTATTATTCATGCTGTTTGCTAGTATCTATCTTTATTCCATTTTTTATTGTAGCCCAAAGTTGCTTTTTGCATAAATATTTTAATCTGTGAAGTACTGTAAAGTATTACAAAAATCAGACAACAATTTTGATCGACTCTTTTTTTTTTTTTTAATTGGTGTCATAAATACCTCTTTCTGTGTAACGATGCTCCAGTGTCTGCTGGTCTTTGATGCCCTCAGGCTATGGGATTTTCACATTTCTTTCTTTCATATTTTGTACTGATGTGCTCGTATATGCAGTTTTCACAAAAGTAATGCATTGCAGAAGGCACTGTGTTGCTTGTTATAAGGAGTGTACAAGGCTTCCCAAGTCACTGCAATGAAGAATTTAAAGGAGCCATATTAAGAAACGGCTGTATCTTTTTGTGGCTGGAACTTTATATGCCATTGCTTCCCATAAGCGAGGTAAAAAGATATTAACTCTGTTGCACATTATGAAGAAGCCTGACTGGATGGAGAAGGGAGGAAGAAGGGGGAGGCAAAATCTATGTAGGCTAGAAAAGTTTTAGCATTTTCTTAAATCTTCTAATTCCTTTTATTTTATCATATTTAGTCATAGAATTGTACTTTATGTCAGAAGGAACCTCTCAGAGGTCATTCAGTCTAACCTGCAGCTCAAAACAGGCCTGATTAGATCAGTTAGCTGAGGGCACTTGTCCACTTCCAGTGACAAATTGCACAACCACTCTGGGTGATGTACTATAAATGTTATTAAATACTGGAAGACAAATTTTTTTTGCTGATATCTAACCAGAATTTCCAGAATTCCCCATGTCACAACTTGAGTCCTTTCCCTCACATCATGTCACTGTGCACCTCCGAGAACAGCCTGGCTCCATCTACACTGTATCCTCCAATCAGGTTGTTGTCAAAAGCAAGCACAGGCTTTCCAAAGTAACAAAACCAAAACTCTTATTTTTTTGGGTTAAAGTGACTTCTTTCTGACTGGAAGGATGTACTGAGCCACAATTAACCAACAACCCATGTATTTCAATTATATGCTTCATTTTATCACTCAACTAGTTACCCTCCAGAGCACCCAACATTTTGTTGACAAAAAGATTTGAGTTAATCTAAGAATGATTTAGGAACGAATTTACGGTCATAATGTGTTCAGAAAAAAGTTATACATTTGGTTAAATTCATTAAGTATTAGTCAAGTGTCATCCCTCTCCGTAATCTGCATAGCTTTTAGATGTCTTTGAAGTGTCATATGTCATCCTTTAGATCTACATGGCAGTAAAAACATAAAGCCATAATGATGTTTTAATACAATTTTCATCTTCTTTCGTCACTTAGGAAAAATTCAGAGAGATGGAAAAAAACCTGAATCCTGTAAACCAATTCTTAAAGTAGAGTACAAGACCTGTAAAAACAGGTATGTTTTTTTGATTCTGTTATTAACTCAATGTTACATTCCTGAATTAGTCCTTCATCTCTTCATCTCATCAAGTCTGTCATCTCTTCTTTCTGCAAAGATATTTATTATTTAAAACTAGTAAACCTATAATGTAAAGTTCTATGCACTATGTATAATTATAAACTTACAATTACTATGTTGTTTTTTTAATGCAGCGAACCATTTGTGATATTTTCTGGTGGATTGTCATATGATAAGGCTTGTCGAAGACCAAGTTTAACAATCATGCATGGGAAAGCAATTACAGTTCTTGAAATGGATCACCCTATAGTTGATTTTTTAACTCTTTGTGAAACCCCATATCCAAATGGTGAGTTTATTAATCAAAACACAGCTATGGAAAACAAAAATGAAGTGATCTTCTCTTATACCTTAATTCCATGCCAGGGACGTCCATTCTCACAGAATCTCAAGAAAATCACATCACTGAAAGTGCATCCTCAATGTAGGAAGCAAGTAATGAGTGGACAATAAAGTATGCATAGATGTCCAGATATAAGCTTGAAACACATGGATTAGTGTAAGGAAATACTGCTATTAATCAAACATATTTACTTGTATTCCTAATGTTTTTCATGAGGCTGAAAATCTACAGGTTGCTAAATGGTTGAAGATTAAACTATCGCTTATCTGCAAAAAAGTTCTTACACTTCAGCCTGAACTAAACTGTTAAGTGTTTTGCTGCATATTGTGGGGATGCCACATTCTGAAGTACATTCACAGAAAACTCCAGAAAGTAAATTAAGAAAAGCTCAAATTCAAAAAGAAACTAAGTTTAGCATCTTAAGCCCTCAAGCTAAAAAATAAATCCTATATATGTAGCTAAATCAAATAAATATTAAAACCACTTTGTAAAGATAAAATTTATATTTGTTTCATGCACAAATTATATTTTCAGTAATCAAAGTTCGTTTGGGCCTTTATTTAATTATGGCAAATACAGTGACATATCGCAGGACTAAGATACTGTAGCCCCTTCCCCTGTTCAAATGTTAATATATAAAAATTTGGGTTTAACCTGCGTTATTCATAGCCTTGTATATAAGCAAGCCACAGATAATGTGCCTTCATATCTGGTCTGAAAAGGAGGTAAATCAGTTGCTGTCAATTTAATCAGCCTTTTGGCATCTGCCATCCGAAGAGTGCACTCTGAGCTTGTACATATTGGAATGGTTTGCTGCTGTTGAACAGAGAGTTGTAATTTCACAGTTTTATTTTTAAAAATAACTGTTATGCTATGTACACTAATGCACCTTATGCACAAAGAGAAGCATTATTTGTCACTTTAATTGTTTAGTTTTGATAAATGAAAAAATAATTAAGTAAAAGAAAAAAATATATGATCTCCTAAAGAGTGTACAGGAGGAAGCAGACTTGAAGGATTCCTTTGGAATATTCCTTTGGAATCACTTTGGAAATGAGGGCATTGTGTATCATCAAGTGGCCTGGATCAGCTGTTCACGATCTGGTTTTGAAGAACAGTTGTACACAATAAAAGTGCTACTACTGGACACCAAAAATACATTTTCTGCACAGTAACTGGATTCAGCAAGGCGGTAATACACACAGCTTATTCATATTCTATTTCTTTACTTTCAATATACAGTCATGCTGGCATTCTGTAGTATGCCAATCCTAATTCTGCGAAGTGTGTTGATCAGCAGTACTGCCCAAAAGTAATTTCTCAGTTCCTATCTGGACCTAGTTTTGCAGATGTTTCTAGTTTATGTCCATGTCTAGGTTTTGTACCTAAAAGCTGCTTTTTTTTTTTTTAACATACTGTGGATGTTTACAGAACATATATATGACTTTCATTTTTAAAATTACAAATAGCAGAACTCCGTGACTTTTATACTTGATTCCTTGCTTACAGAATTTCAAGAACCTTATGCTGTAGTTGTGCTTTTGGAAAAAGATCTCATTGTTGTCGACTTGACACAGAGCAAGTAAGTATGAAGTTTTATGTGAAATTATTTGTACTTAATGGTCCAGCAAATTATGATAAAGATCAAAATGTTCTCATGCAATGTCATTTTACTAACCAAAATCATTCACTCTTGGTAATAATTGACTCTATGTACACCTCCACCTTAAGAGCTGAGATCAGCTGATCAACAGGAACTTGGGATAATATCTGTTCTTAAGTTTGGGAACAAATCTAAATCTGTAGTCCCTTCAGCATAACCTTCAAACGTTCACTCAACATCAAAGTTAAGTAATTCTTAGCCACAAGCTGAATTATGACCAGATTCAACTACTACTTATATGCACTAGACTCCACAGGGACTACCACTTAAGTATTACTCAGGTTTCTTAATAAATAATGGCATTGATTTATAGTAGGTCTATGTGATTATTTCATGATCCGTTTGCTGGTTTAAATGACATAACATCAGAATCAATGTTCATATCAAAGAGGAACTATGCATCATGTAACGCAGAATCCAATTCTTATTTGTTTTGTTCTGTCTCCAACACTACCAGCAATGAGCATCTACATTCACACAGGTATAACTACGAACAGATTTTTGCTCTTAATGTCCTACAACTTTTTAAGTGAATCATATTCTGATCTCACTTACTTTCAAGAATAATTCAAATCATCTCAGCAATATAAAATGGATATCATTGAAACCAGAAATGAATTTCCTACATTTGAGTTGTGAATAACATTGTGTAATCTGCCAGAAGTGAGACCTACCTTCTTATCAGACCTTCCACGCTGATGAAAGTAGGAAATAAACAGAGATCTACTTCACCAGTTATTGTTCATTGTAAAATCAGTAGTCTGCCAACCCATAAGCTAAGGTGATCAATATAAAATCTAAAATTTATAAGTAGTAGGGAAAACATACTTAATTATTATTATTAATAATATTTATTATTA
>NW_010245389.1:1541-1800 GCF_000690775.1 Eurypyga helias | reverse complement strand
GGCTCTCACCAATCACCTCCTCATTTACCATGTTTCTCAGCACGGCTTCTAGGAGGATCTGCTCCATGACCTTGCCAGGCACAGAGGTGAGACTGACTGGCCTGTAGTTTCTCGGGTCCTCTTTTTTCCCCTTTTTAAAGATGGGGGTTATGTTTCCCCTTTTCCAGTCATTGGGAACTTTGCCAGACCGCCACAACTTTTCAAATATGATGGAGAGAGGTTTAGCAACTGCATCCGCCAGTTCTTTCAGGACCCGTTT
>NW_010245389.1:0-1450 GCF_000690775.1 Eurypyga helias | reverse complement strand
GTGACTTTGGGGGTATGGCTTGTGCCCTTGCCAGTGAAGACCGAGGCAAAAAAAACATTGAGTACCTCGGCCTTCTCCATGTCCTGGGAAGACAGCTCTCCTATTTCCTTCCCCAGAGGGCCCACATTCTCCCTGACTTTCTTCTTATCCCCTTTGTACCTATAGAAGCCCTTCTTGTTGCCCTTGATGTCCCTGGCCAGTTTCAATTCTGCCAGGGCTTTGGCTTTCCTAATCTGATCTCTTTCTTTAGTTGAAAAGGAAACAATTATTTGCTGTTGGATAACAGCAGATTTGTTGTTGCTCTTTAATAGCAACAAAGTGTAATTAAAGAGAAGAAAGAGATTTCCCTGGAAGTGTTTTGGTATTGTTTTTTTGGTGTGGTGGGTTTTGTTTTGATTTGTTTTTTTTTTCCCTTGGTCTTTCAAGATGATGTTCTGCTTCATAGCTAAAGGCAGTAGTCTCTTCCCTCCTGTGTCCCAACAGGACATTAATGCTGTGGTCATAACAGGGACAGCAAACCAGCTCTGACAGTTATTTCAGTAGATGATCACTGTTACGGAAACACCTAGAAATTCAGAGTTTACAGATAATCTGTAATATACTATTAACTATACAGGCTCTTTTCCTCATAGAAATTTTATTTATTTATTTACTTACAGGAGAAATTATTCCTTACCCCACTACAAAAATATATAAAATAGAATCTTGTAACAAATTTCAGAACAATCTATACTAAGGTGCAAAACAGTATGCCTTCTCATGGGAAATACTTTAAGGCATCTAACATCTTTTTTTTTCTTCTCAAAAGAATTCTTGGGGAAAAAAAAATGCTTTAGAGCAGCTACCTAATCATTTCTTTCTGTGGGTTTAAAGATGTGCTTAATTTATCCAGAGGCAGACTCCAGGTACTTCATAAGTGAATATGTGTTATTCAATAGATTAAACTATATGCAAATGAAGAGAGCATAAACATTTTAGCCTAAAAGTGCTTTTTCTTCTACAATAGTGTGCTGTATAACCACTGAAACTGTTCCTCTGAAGTGCAGAACATAGTATTGGCTTTGATTCATTTATTCTGAGTGGCTCTTTGGGACAACACAATCTAATGGATCAAGCTTTGGTCTGAGAATTAGAAATTCTGGATTTCCAATCCTTGCTCTGGCCTTTTAACAGAAGAGAAGCCTAGTCCTTTTGAGTTTAGCTTTCGTTTGCGTGTTAAAATTGGAGATTATATTATTGCAAGTCATTCTTGAAAATACCAGTTGACACATGTTTATTTTAGATATGTGAAAGATTATAACATTTATTTCTACATATATGTGGCTACTTAAAACATATAATGTATTCATATTATTGCATACAAGTAAAATTTCTTTATAAATCAAAATGAATGTTTTTTCGATGGAAATTTCTTTATAAATCAAAATCTGGCTGGATGGCCGCACTCAGA
>NW_010245388.1:22252-26711 GCF_000690775.1 Eurypyga helias | reverse complement strand
GATTCTATGATTCTATGAATTTGCTATTATAATGCATGAAAAGAACATGCTACCATGTCATTTCCTCCCTCATTTTCAAAGAGCTTTTCATGAATTCCATGGACACCAGGAAAGAACTCAATGTCACCTAGCACCCCCAGGATAACCACTGGTCCTGCCTTCTCTGTGCCTTCCCACCGATGTAAAACACACTGCTTTAACAGACCCCACAGGCACTGCGGATTCAAGGGAACTGACTTGGTGGAACTAAGTGCAGTGCAACAGAAAAAAGTTGATTCTGTTCTCTCAGCATAATCTTCCCCAGTGCTAGAGTGCTGTAAATGCACATGACAGACACATTACCATGTAAATACAAATGAAGATTGAGGTTACATCAGCAACAGAAACCTACACATGCCAGCACTAAGTTGATCAATGACTGTGAATGGGAAGAGGTTTAGTCAGGCTAAAATACTAAATACCCTGACACACCTTTCAACACCTGACATACTTCCACAACACCTCTCACTACAGCCGTACCCTCCGACAGCAGCCAGCCGTAATGCCTTGTGGTGCGTCTGTTCTCAAACAGGTTGATCCGTCCTGCTGTAAATGAGTTGAGCGATTTCACGTTCTCCTATCAGCAGTGTGGCTGGCTGTTGGAAATCAGACTAGATGGACTCACTGTTCAGGCTGTGAATGCTCAGGGTCCTACCCATAGCCCCCATTTTTCCCTTCAAATGGGCTTTCTCAGAAATTACCAGACTCAAGTGTATTCGTTAAACAAGCCAATGATCAAGCTGTCTCATTATTAGCTCTAAACCCTGCAAACACAGTCCAAATACAACTGGGATTTACATCAGTCTGACCACATTGACTCTCACCTGCCTGGTTTCCTGCCATAAAAAGGCAATTAAAACCCCTGACTGTGCTTGGAGTGTGTCTACCTTCTGAATAAAAAGTTGGCCTCAGTTCCTGGGATATTTTATTCTGCTGACAAATGAGGAACAGCTGATCAACATACTGCTCTTTTTACAGCAGCGCTTTTTTCTTTCCATACTGTAATGACTGGGAAAAGAACAACCAAAACCTCTCAAAATAAAATTTCTTTGGAAGCAAGCCATAAAAGATAAAATGAAGTTGTCACTGAAAATTAATTACTACAAAGCCGCCATCAGTAGAAAGAATAAATATTTTTTAGACCTAAAAATACCACTGTAATAGCATACTGAAAGGCTATTTTTAATCTTATTTTTAACAAGTGTTCCTCACTATGTTTAATAATAGAAAATTAGATCTCCAGGGCAAGAGATTGAGAAAAAATATTTACAGCTTCAATTCCAGACCTGAAAAACTTACCTTAACAGACTTTTAAGTTGCTACTAAGCTTTTGCTGGCTTTTAGAAGTTTAAAATATTTTTCCTTTATATGCATTCATTATTTGTTAAAGGAAGTGAGGCTTCTATGCAACCAAAAATCATTACAGCACAGGCAGTTTCAATGCCCGAGTCTCCATGAAAACCAGTTTTCTTCAGTGCAAGTGAGAAACAAGCAAACACAACAAACTGTTCTTCATGTCAGGAAAAAAAGCATTTTGAAAGTAATTCGGTGTTCAATTAAACATATTTCATCTCTCTTTTGTAATAAATAGCTCCTTATGTCCAAGAAGATGGCAAGAATTAAATCTTCTGAGCTTCTTTTAAAAATCTGTATCAAATTCTTCAAAATCTATATCCAATTCTAAATACATTAGGCCACTGGAGCCTTGTCCTGGCTTAACCTGACAGAGGAAAAAGCCTCATCTGCTGAGCTGTAAGAGCTTTTAACTTTCTCTCTGTGGGAATTAGATGAAGCTGGATATACTTTCAAGGTTCTTAATATATCCCTTTGCAGGAGCTAATAAAAACCAGAACTATCAACAGTGAAATTCACCCCTCTGCAAGGACTATGTATTTATGTCCTACAGTAACTTTCAAAATGGGGTGAAAAAGCGTCTCTATGCATCCATACAGCTACACATGAATTCTTCCACCTGTGTCCCAGGCTGACAGGACAGAAATCAGGTGAGGCACGTCGCTGGTTTTAGTCAGGGTTCTTTATTGCCTTTTTATGGCAGAAAAAATGACCAGGAGAGAGTCGACGTGATCGTACTGCTGTAAATCCCAGCTTTAGTTGGGCACACGACAGCACGTCACTCCAGTGCAGTGCGACTCGAGGGACTGAACCCAAGCCCTTGTCCCTTCCTTTCACAGCCCTGTGCTGGCAGAGCACTGGCGGCCCCGCGGTGGAAGTATGGACGCGAGGAGGCACACACCGCCCCTCCGCTGCTCAGAAACTGCCGTCTCGTGGCCTCGGCACTTCCTCAGCTCGGCTGAGGAGATGAGAGCCACGACCGCCATGGAAACAGGAGAAGGGGTGATGGAGGGGAGAGAGGTACAGACAGCAGCGCCGGCTGGGCAGGTCGTATGCTGGACGGATTACCATTCCGCCGAAGCTTGCGCACCCAGGCTGCCAGCACTGCCAGCAGCACCTCCGCACCAACCTCGCTCTAC
Organism: Eurypyga helias; assembly: GCF_000690775.1. Taxonomy (NCBI): domain Eukaryota; kingdom Metazoa; phylum Chordata; class Aves; order Eurypygiformes; family Eurypygidae; genus Eurypyga; species Eurypyga helias. The sequence continues at coordinate 24,180 of NW_010245388.1, read as the reverse complement.
AGGCCCCAGTCGACACGGCTATCTGCGCCTCCTCAGCATCAAAGGGTGATTTTGCTGCCCTAATCTCATCCAAATTCACTTGGAAGATGTCACATGCTAGTCAGGGAAGTGCTGAATTGTGTTGTTCCCAGAAAGAGCACTTTTAAAAAGGCTTCGTGCAGTCTCAATATATGGCTGCTTACGTGTGTGTCCAAGTACCGGAACACAGATGGCTTTGTACTGCCAGTCGTTACAGACGTTCATTCAGATAAAACATCCCTGTTCATTTGCTACAGACCAGTAAGGACAAGTGGACACGTGAGTTAATCGACTAATTTTCCTGAAAGAATTTTTTGACCTACTCAACTAAACCGTGTCATTTTAAATCATTAGCCATTTAAGGAATCCTCATCTTTGTGAAGGTTGTCTGAATGTTTGGTTCATTTACAGAAAGTCACAGGAACACTTGAGGCAAGGACCAAATTCTGCCCTTGGATCCCTTGGCCTCCACAGAGCGAAGCAGCAGTGGGAGCAGTGACCACATGTGAACCCGAGGCGAGCTTTAGCTTTCTGGGCTGAGAGACAAGATACCATTTTTCACTTCCAGATGACAAACCAGCATATTTTTTTTAATTGACAATCATACTGGATGCTTGATTCTCCTTGCTCTTTATTCTGTCTGCTGGTAGAAATCACGGCAGTCAGGGGAGCCACTCTACGTGACCATCAGCCTCTTCGAGGGAGCCAATAACCCTTCTGCTTTCGAAGGGAACGCAACAGCCCTGGCTTTGTTTTGTCACGTGTGTATAAGAACAGACAGAGCATGCTTCCCCCCGCACCTTTCCAGTTTGATGCTTTATCACGTGCCCATTCACACCGTCCCCTTTCCAATCCTTGATTCACGAAAATCCATGCCTCCTCCGTTTGTCCTCCAACATGTCTATAGCTGGTTTTATGATCTTTAGCCCCGGAACTCCCTCACTGTCCCAGTGGCCTGGTTAAGGGATGTGTTTGTGCTAGTGGTTTTACTTTCCTTTCCACATCTACTGCTCTTGGAAATGGTATTAATTGCAGTTGATCATCTTGGAACTGATTTTTCCATTCTTTTGAAGTCACATACAGTGAATTAACAAATCATTCTTCAAAGGTTCTTACAACAAAATCCTCAGTGACCAAAAAGAAGGAGTACTGACTCATTCATCCCCTAATTCAACCTCAGGTACTGCAGCCACTTTTATTTGCGGAACAACACACGATATCAGAAACAAGCAGGGGCCAAAGCAAGCAGTTAGCAGCCCAGCACCTGGATGTGCATACGGAAAAGCCTTTTGCAAATTACGGACATTAACAAGTTTTTTGAAAGTTGCTTTACAAGGGAACCAATTCTTTTTCACGTGAAGAAAACCCTTCCCTCACAGAGATCAGCTGGCGACACCACAGAAAACTTGTACCCTTCGCTCAGCACCCCAGCCTCACCACAGTCTGGCAGGCAGGCACAGTGATACCACCTGGTACGCATATGGTAAGGGAATCCCTGCCCTGAGTGAGGATGAAATGCTTTACACTAGAGCTAGTAAGGCATAACTGTGAACTCAGCCCTCTCCTAGCTAATGAAATAGCCCAACATTTGCAATACATAGTTAAACACCATCTAAATCTGACTGACATTCTATTGATTCCAGATTGTTTTGGTTACTGTATTTTAATAACAGGTATTTGGAGTACACTCCCATAAAAAATAATTTTCTTCTCAGCTCTTGCCCTCATGTTTCACAGCCAGTGATTGACCTGATCAGTATGTTTTGGATTTGAGGGCAAATCCAGCTTTTACTGTGGTGGCTGTGGACATTTTCTCAGAAAGAATTCACTGACCATGTGTAAGAGGGCAAGTTAGTGAAAAAAAAAGACTGGCTGAAGGAGGAGATGGAGATACATGGTGAGATTCCTGC
>NW_010245388.1:0-22215 GCF_000690775.1 Eurypyga helias | reverse complement strand
ACCTCCACAGAAGGGCTCTCCCCCACTACTCCATCTGCAGAGTGCAACCCTGGCATGGAGCACCCGGTCATTTCTGAACAGATTTTAGCTCCAGCAGCTGCCACTGTGTCCAGCTGTTATGTGGGAATAGGTTCTGTGTCCTTTCCGCTGGAGATGCAGTGCTTTCTTGGAAAGGGATCTCTGTGAAAGATAGGAAGATGCAGAGAGGAAATTGTATACTTAATAAAAGTTTTGGATGTGTCATTTTTGCTTACTAAAGAAAACTGCACAGAAAAAAACCCCGGCTGCTTAATGGATTGTTCAAATGCTCATTAGCATCAAGCAGATTTATTTGAACAGATAATTATCCCCATATTGTGCTTTCATCACTGGAATTGTTTATGTTAAACTGTCAAGCAGCCGTTTTCAAATTTTATTCCTCGATGTGTTGACGTTCCTTTTATGGTTAGGGGAAAAAAAAAAGGATTTAATTTTTTCCCCTCAGCTTCGATTTAACCCTATTTAAAGTCTTCCATGACACGTCTGAGTTTACAGGAACACTGAGTCATTTTCATTTCAGCTCTTAGGAAGAAGTGAACATAGAGGTCCTCCCATGAACAACAGGATGCTGTTCAAGTTCCCTGTTCTGCTTTAATTCATTCATTCTGTTAGCTGGAAGGCAGATGTATGTGTGCTCAGGAGGGAAGGTCCAACTTCTCTACTTCCAGAAGCTGATTTTGGGGCTGACAGTCCCTCAGCATTCACCCGCCTGTCGCCATCCCTGTGTTAGCAAATCAGTCTCTTTGCAGTTACAAGCGATTAGAGCCCCGTGTAAGATAGATACCAAATTGCTGTGCTTGATCAAAACAAGCCAGCCCATGCCTCTGGGCTACTCTCACTGCCGTTATCTGTTGCTAAAGAAAGCAGTTTGACAATATGTGTGTCCTTTTAATTTTCTCCGGCTGTCAGTCACCTTTATACTCTACACACTGCTCATCCACAGTAAAAGGCAATTTTGCTAGCCAGTATAAATACATGTTTTCTTCAACAGCGAATGACTGACTGATGACAACGTCAACATTTGATGTTTAACTACATAAATTCTTTAAAAATTGAATAAAACGCTTCTTTCTTTAAATGCATTCCCATGTTTTTACCTACCACAGCAAACAGTAGTTTCTTTAAAGGCATGTCCCAGGGAGATTTTGCAAGTATTCCTATAGAGAACCACTACAAAAAAACCGTTTTAATAATCCTTGCAAGGTAAATAACCCTACATAAAGCCTAAATTTCCGCCACTTCTCTAAGTCCAGCTATGTGCTCTCCTACAGAATTTGTTAACATGGAGAGCAATGGCAAAGCTGTAATTTTGGTCTATAACTCATAGGCCATAAGGAGCAGAGAACTATGTCAACTCCTAGCACTTTCATACCAGTCAGCCTGGGAATTGAACCGCCAACAGGAAAAAACATGCTGAGCAAACTTTGCCCATCAAGTGAGGAGGAAGAAGGATGAGCTCCTGTGGGATCCCTGTCTTTTATTCTCATAAAACCCCTATTAAGCATTTTCCAGTATGAATCTTCTATCCCAGGTCTGAACCCCCTCCAGTTTTGGACAGCTGTCCCAGTGAGTCTTAGCATCCACGCGGCTGCCCAGCACCCCGGCTTTCCCATCTGCTCCCTTGCTTGCTGTGAAAGGAGGTCCCTTACCTTAATGATAAAGGCTTTTTATTTTAGAGCAGAAATCAAATCCCGCTGAGGAAATAGGCAAAGATACACAAGCTTTTTGTAAAGGAGCACATGGCGATTGGCATTTTATCATTTCGTATCCTGAGCAAGAAATCTCTACAGCTCGGAGAGATGAGAGTGGCTGCTGGCCCTAGTGCAATTAGCATTGGCACCAGCCACCCGGCGGGGATGTAGCCGCGCACAAAGGCTGGCCTGTTGCACGGGGATGTAACTTCAGCTCTGCTCAAAGGTCAATCACAGGAAGTTGCTATCCTAAAGGGAAATAAATCAGGTGCTTTAACTCTACGGAGGAGAGTAACTTGCTTTATTAACTGTTGTTTGTGAGACTGCACAGGCAACGCTGGAAAAATGAAGTGAGGATGCTGTCTGTGTTTTGCATTGTAATTCAATTTAGCAATACCACCCACACACAAAGCTTTATTGCTAATGGCTGCACCAAGCAGACCTGACTGCTCTACATCAACAACACAACAAAGAACTACATATCAACAGTGGGCTATCATTAGCAGTAATGTTATTCCAGAGTGTGGCATATCTGTCAGCCAAATGTAACTGCATCTGACATCCACCACAGTTGTATTTGCCTGGCTGAGATGATACGTCCCAAATTGAAGAACATCTGTTTCGGGCATGTGATGAATCATCTTCAACTATATTTCCTATTTCCTGCTGCCCTGGGAGATCAGACCGTGGAAATAAGTTACATAACACTATGATTGTGTGGTTTCTCAGTACTTCTGAAATTTGCGACTTTTTCCAACCTACGGTTCATTACATGGTTTAAAAAAAAAAAAAATCCCAGAGAGAGGATATTTGCATTTCTGTAATAGGAAGAAGTCAAAATAAAAACATACGCTATGGAGATTTTTCCTTTCCTGTTGATAGGACGAGGGCTGCAATGGCTCACCTGTCAGAAATGTCCTCTTCAGGTGGTAAATTACCTCCCTGAAGGTATTAGAACTGTAGATGGCTGCAGGGGTGTGGGAAGAACAAAGAAAACAATGTGTAGTATGAGTTTAATGGATCCACCCAAAACTGGAAGAATCAACACCATGGCACAAGCAGAAGAGAATAGAGGAGAATGCTGTGAGAACTTTGGTCATAGAGGAGTTGACAATCAAAAATAAAACCCCCTGACTGAAGTGCAACATTTCACGCATCACAAGAGGAATTAATGTTCAGGCAATGGGACCTGAGAGCGTAACAGCACATCGCATGTAGAAAATGTAACGTAGTACTGGTTTGGATGTCGTTTGCATTCAAAACGAAAACGGAGAGCTATTGAGAAGAATAAGGCTGTTTGAAATGTGCTATACAGTGAGGAGCAATATGAACACCGTCATGCATGAGAAAGCACAATTCCCCATCACTCCAAGGAGGATCACTATGTATTTAGCTTGTACACTAGCTGATAGAAAAATACTTATTTCTCAGTGGATAGTATTTATTGTATTCCAGGGGTTTGCAGTGTGACAGCAGCACACCGGATCACATGTACAGCCACAAGTTGCTCAAATGCTTTGCTCACTGACTTTAAAATGATGTTTTATACTATGTCCTGACAGTCCTAAAGACAACAAAAGCATCTAGACTACTTGCTCAGCTCACAGAAGGCCAGGAGTTTCGCAGCTTCTGGAATCCACTGTGGGTTCTGGACACGTTACATTACCCTGAACCATAGCAGGTGGTGGATTTCTGGCTAAGCAGAAAGGTCTCTTCCAGTAAGCTCCAGATCCAAACATGGGTCTCAGCTTCCCTTAAATTCACTGGAAACGGAAGTCAGGAGTTTCACTTGGGCTCCGAGGCCATTGCTGCAGTGAAGAAGCGTTGTGATGCTGTTAGCACAGAGCAGACTGTTGCTGGTAGCATATTCAGCTTCCAAAAATGAATGCGTCGCAGCTGACCATCGGCGTTTCTCCCAAAGCAAACTGCCATGTCAGCAGGCCTTCAGAAACAGCAAGAGCATTTACAGTGGCACCATCTGGTGCCTCTCAGTGGTTTTATAGTTATGGTAAATTTGGTAGATTCAAGAAGTTAGGACACAGACATTAACACAGCATGAAACAGCCATGCCCTGTCATTTCCTACTCTGTCCCAACCTTCCGTGATGAACAAATGATGCCATTTGCTTCTTTCCCTGTGATCTCACAGTCGCCCACATCTGATGAATTTAGAGTTTGCTTTGTTTTCAAAAGGAGGCTGATTTATATTGTTTCTGCCTGCAATCAAACTTGGGCTGCATGAGAAAAACCTGGAAACTCCCGTGCAGATCATCCTGGATATGTTCAGCATGTTTTGATCAGCCTGCACCGGATCCATCTGGAAAAGCTGCCCGTCACCCACCCTCACGCTGGGCTTTGTCCCAGCGGTACACTTGCGGCCCCTGTGCTCTCAGAATATAAAGAAGTATTTTCCCAGAGGATGCGAAGCTGAAATGCAGCAGATCTTAGTGAACTGGCCGTTAGGCGACTCCAGCCCCCAGGCAGAACAATGACCTTGGGAAAGTGAGTTCAGTACCTAATTCGTCCCTACTCGCTATAGTATTCTGCTTTATTAAGTTTGGGTAGTATCCCACCTAATGGGGGCCAGCCTTTATAAATATGGACAACGACTTCTTTCTAAATGAGTGTCTGCTGTGACTGACTCTTGGGGAGCGTTATTCTTGAAATTAATCTTGAATGCTCTAATTAGAATGGTAGCAGCTACAGAATCCTCTAACGGCTACTTTGAGGAAACAATTACTGTCTTCATTATGATAACCCTCCAAATGAAATACTACCGTTGACAAAAGATTATTAAACAAGTTGTTACTCAGTCAGTGACGCACTCAGCCAACAGCCTGTCTGTGTAGTGACGAAGGAAACATGCCAGCAGTGCTGGAGTACAGTGGCCAACTTTTTAATACTTTCTGTACAATATGGTATTGCAATAGATTGGGTTTTTTTAGTAAATCAATGATAATTCCACTATAATTAGATCTTCCTAAGATTGTATAAGGTGTGATTAGCATGCAGAATTGTAAGCCTTTTCTTTATCTCAGAAATTAGCATAGAAGGTCAGTACTATTTCCCAGAGCAAAGAATGGAGTTAAACCAATTTGTGTCTCTCTATAGCTATACTTGTCAGTCAACCAGAAATGTGACTTCAGGACAAGCAATCCCAAGCCTATGCTAAAGTCCGGGAAAAAAAAATCAGAAGGAAAAATAAAATCCTGTCTTCCCAGACAGAAGACATTTCAGCCCTAAGGAATATGAGGAGGAAGAGAGGGAACTGGGGAAGAAAAGGTGGCAGAAAGAAACATTCAAAACATGCTCTAGCACGCAAGGGGGTACGACTGTAAATAGTGTGTAGCTTCTTCTTCTTCTAGGAGTGAGTTACAGGGAAAGGATATTGCTCAGGGGGAACATGTATTTTGATCTAACTTGCTTGTCACTGGATAATTTTAAATATTGAGGACAAGAGATTCTTGTGCACAGTTTCCTCCCAGTTTGCTGTGCTGCGTTCTGATGGTCACCCTATCACAACCCTCAGCAGATCTGTTATATTAGGCTAAGTCAGTGCTGGGCTATTATTCTGCAGCAACCAGCGATAGATTCATACCTCAATTATGCATCAGCTAGTCAGAAAGCTCAGATGGTCTGGATTTCTGAACACTTGTAAAATACAAAACGCAAGTGAAAACTAGTCTTCCATGCAGCCTGGGCCAAGCAGACATACATCAAACCCTCCCCTCCCATAAAAGACAGTGAGACACTTGTCTTCCTCACACCCTCTCTTGAAGTCTAACTTACAAGTCTTGTTGCCTTGCTCCTGATTCTCGTGGTTTTGCCACAAGAACATCCCTAAGGCTAGAGGAAGCCAGGCTAGTACAGTCATTGCAAGGCCTTCAAGCTGTGGGGACTATGCTGCATAAGAAGTCTTCTGGTTGAGACACAGAACAAACCCCTTATCATCTATGGGCAACAAATTCTTCATAGCACTTGGTTAAGGAAGATGTGGAAACCTTACTGCTTTGTCCAATTTCCTGACCTCCTCTGCCTGACTCCTACTGCAGATTCACAAAATAAGCATTTCTCCTTGTCCTTTAGTGTTGCTTGTCCCACTCAAATCAGTGTTATTTGGGCTAAAATAAATTTTATTCCTACAACCCTTGGGTTGTATCTATGTGTAAACTACCTTGGCAAGAAAGGCATGGCAGGAATGGAGGATTTAATCATAAGACTACCTATAACCACTTTGCTCAGTTCTTCTCTCTAGGGACAGCCATTTGAATAACTGAGTAGTCATTGAAATGTTGAATTAGTTTTGTGTATAACTTCACTGGATAGTTCATTTTCCTCTACTATGGATAACACAAAGACACTTCTTGAAACAACGCTGCACCAAGTTTTCTAATCAGATTCTTATACCCTGGTGACTCTGCAGACCATTTTCTAATAGAATAGAGGCATGGGGCTATGGAGCTAAAATAGAAGAGGCTATTAAAAATGTTCTCTCTATGGAAGTTTGTAATAACAATACTAAAAAAGATTTCATGATAGAGAAGAACCCACATAGGAAAAAAGATGCATAAAGTCAGAGTCACCGCCATCCACGAAAAACTTCCCGTGAGAGAGAGTGAGCTACAGAAGGAAGGTCTTGTATCCAGGAAAACAGATCCTTCTATAATGGCGTAATTCAGTAGATTCAACGTTGGCTTAAAATAAAATTGTAAGAACGACTGAATCACTGATGTTTGCTTTATCTGATCTCAGATCGGCTGTATAAACATGATAGTCATACCTGGGATTCTCTAAATGAGTTACTCAGGAGCAAAGCCTAAATGCATACAACCAATAGCATAATAAGTCTAAAAATGTCATTTTCTGCATTCTGATGTCCTTCAACGCTCATTTGTTTCACTTGAGCCACGTGCTGTGTTGACAAGTCTCCATACAAGTGCTAGTTTCCTGCATTCTCAAAAAGAGAACATGGAGAGAGCAGCTGCATATTTCATCTGGCAGTGTCATGGCATTCTCGATTTTGGCACTGTAAGACTGGAGTTTAGTACGTGCTGCTGTCAGTGCTGAACTGGGAAGAACTTTGATGGTAGCACAAAGTGAGGGATGTTTACCACACAGGGATCACCAAAGTGCCCCAGTTCTTTATAGTCTGTTAAAATAAACAATTCTCCAGAGAGATTTCTTTTTCTTCAAGTAACACTATTTGCCTCTCTCTAGTTGCAGGTATTTGTGCAATTAAGTTACCAATGTTTTGCCAAAATGGCCCACTGAATGCCCACTCCCTTGTCAGATTCACTGTCCCTCCCATGGCCATTGCCTAGTGTTTGGGGAGACGCTCACGATAATCTTTTATCTTCACCCATCTCTGAATTACCCTAAAAGATGTTATGTGGTGAGTGTGAGATCAAAATCCCCATGGAAGATGTTAACTACCTTGAGCAAACGAAGTGTGTGTGCCTAGCATTTCCTACCTGCACATCACTGATGGGCTGTCACCAGCCCCTGCTGTAGGCTCTGTCTCATTCGGGGAAGATCTGCTCAGAAATTCAGAGCATGTCTTGGTCCACTACTGTTAGGAAACCTCATGGTGTTTGGATGTTGTCCCTCCTCAAGGTTATGTCCTTACAGTGGTGTCAGGTCCCAGGGTACCCAGTTTCCTGAGCAGAAATTTGGCAGCATGCCCTTTGGTAGCTGGGTAACGGTTCCTGGGTAACCACCAGGATTATTTCAGCAGGGGTTTAGCAAAACTGAGGGAGTTTTGCTGGAGAGGCTAATTAGAAAGATCCAAACCACACTCATTTAATAGCAAAATATTATTTGTTCACCAGTTCAAAGAAACAAAGAATGCAGGCCAGGTGTTAACATAAAAAATGATGGTTTTCTTTTACATGCCTGTTCCAAGGCTTAATTTAACTGGGTCATTTACATAAACCCAGATTAGCCCCCCCACCCCCAACCCCGCCGCTGCTCAGGAGGAACAACCTAGCTGCTTGCAGCACATTCTTTCCGTCCTCGAGTCTTCCCAGCCTGTCAGCTCTGGAATTGACACGTTCTGGGAAACTTCGCCTGGCTCGCTCACAGCTCCCTCCCTTTTCCAGTTCTTTGAGGTTTTAGGCTTCTTTGATCCCCCACTTAGCCTTGGGAAGAGTACCCATCCTAGCCTGGATGGAGCCAGCTCATTAGCTGCTCTCCAAGTGATGACCCAGCCATTATTATCTTAACTCTTTGAAGCCCTGTATCTGCAGCCATTCTTATCTGTGTCATTGTTTTACATTTCCTCTTTGGTCCTTTAGCAGCCCCTTTACAGTCTGCTTTGATTTGCCTTACCCTGTGCAGGCAGGAAGCAATAGTGAATGGAATAGGGAAACACTGATAACAGGAATGAACCAGCCTAACACAGAAATGTATTCCTGATGAGGAAAACGTGTTTTCTTTTTCCCAAAAATTGTTTCACCTTCCCCCTGAAATGATGACATCAGAGAGGTAAGTGGGAGTGCTTAAAGATTTCCAATAATTTGGATTAGGTCTGAGATTAGAGACGCATGTGTGTGAGCTTTTCTCTGCGTACATACGTGTGTGGTCAAATTCTGTGGTCCCTCTTAAAACACTGTAAGATTCTCGTAAAGCAATAATCATATACAAATCATCAATTAGCAAATTTCCTCCCAAAATCCCAACATTTATGTTAAACCAGCATCAGGAATTCTCGCAGTCCCTTTCTCGGATTCAGTTGTGAAGGCTGACTACAGTCCTTGCTCAGGTGACCTTCTCACACTGCAAAACCAGCAAAACAGCCACAGAGAACACCTCTTTGACTTGGAAAGAACAGAATGATGTCTGAGTTTCAAAGGATCTGAGCATCACCTGCCTTCCCTCTACTCTACTCAAAATCAACTCTCAAACTCTCAGCAAGTCCATGGAAAACAAATGAAAGTATTCTGAAAAGACCACTCAAACTTTCTAAGCAACTACAGCAATTTGCAACATTATCTTTAGGTGTGAAGAAGGCATTAGGGTATCTGTAACAGGACATGTGGTTTTGTCACTGTTGTTCCTCCAGATAATTTAATTACAAGAAACATGAGTTATTTTCACAGATTTGGTCTAATTAAAGTTAAATACAAGCCAGAAGGTTTGTGAACATTTTGAAAGTGTAGGTTATTGACTTAAGTGCAAAAAGCCAGGGGTAGGCAGTGCTCTACGTCTAATGAAGCTTGAGACAGCGTACTGTGAAAGTTCAGGAAGGAGGTGCTCTTCGTGGCAGCAGCCGAAATGAGCAATGCCTCAGGATGAGGACTAATTCAGGCAACTGGCAGCTCAGTTTATATGCAGGGCTCCAAAACATGCCAAGTTGGTGTGGGTACGGTGCTTTATCAACAGATCATTCCAGAAAGGGTAGGACGCAGAAAGCTCATATAAGGACCGAAAAGATATTTTATGGTATTTAGTGAGATAAGAAAGCGAAAATAAAATGAAGTAAGTTAGTAAAATAGGCAATGACTAATACTCTTTCTGGACGCTGGTATTGGACAAGATATTTCAACTATCAGAGTGGCACTTTGTAAACAATTTAGGCATGTAGGGATGGAAAAGAAAAAATATGTATGTCGCCTCTAAAGATCTAATCAGAATTTGCATGCCAAATCACCAGAGAAACTGTCCTGTGTTCGCTTTTAATATCCCACATCAGCTTTGCTGTTAGCATGCTTATTAATCCACTTACAGGTGAGGAACCAAAAGAAACACTTCAGAGGAGGTGAAAGAACAGGGCTCCCAACAAAGCATTCCCAAGCGAACCACTGGGGCTCATGCAGCTGCAGCAGACCTTGCTCTGAAGTGTAACTCAGAGTATTGCAGGACCCGTTTTGGTTTTTCGGACATAATGAGAAAAAATTCCTGGAGTTTACAAGAACTAAGGGATTCTAACTGGATTCAATACTTGCCTTCTCCCTGTCTTTTCCACTACGGAACAGCTGTAGAGAAGCTATTTCAGCAGCTTGGACTGACACAGGAAAGCAACGAATGTCTGAATAGCCTGGGCCACTGTACTACACGGAATTTCAGCAAAAAAACTACGAACTTAGACTGCTGACTTAAAACAGTTTTTTCCTTGCATGGTCTATTCTTGTTAGTAAAATGAACACTTCGATTTTTAAATGGTCACAACGGCTGTGGCTCTGCTTTGGATCAGCAGCCTGGACTGTTCAAACATTCCAGCAACACCCCAACTCAAGTCCGGATGAGACCTGGACAAACGCCACCTCTAGCTCTCGCAGTGCGAATTTTTGGAAAGGAAACTTGAACATGTGGGCCAGAAGTGAGCCATGGGGTCCTTCAGCAGCTCCCTTAGCTGGGGGGTTCGACACCGGGTGCTGTGGAACTTCTTGCAGAGGACACCTAACACGCAGTCCACAGCAGAACTAATGACCTCTGGTGACAAGCCCAGCAGGGTTGAGTCTAGCCACATATTTCACAGGGAAGCTTGACATCTTGGTACTGTAGCAATGTGAAAAATTTTGGTATTTTCACTCCAGAAAAGTTAAAGACTGACCATGTAAAACCAGAAAGGAAGCAGAGGTTTAGCTAGACCTGCAAAAATTGCAAATGCAAGATGTAACCCTGAGTATCATAAACAAATATGCCACAGTAACCTGTAAAAGGCAACCCTAACAAACATAAGACCAGAATAACAGAAATACTTCAATGTCTTTAACTAATACATATAGAGTAGATCTCACAAGAAAAACTGAAAATTGGCAATGAGTAGACATGCCTGAACCCCTTTTCTATTTATATGTTATTGTTTCAGTAATAATATTAGTCTGGATGCAGGAGAGATTTAGCTTTTATGTACTTCTCCCCACACCTCAAGTGAATTTCACCTGTGGGAGAATGAATGATTGACTCTTTGTGAATATTTGCACTCACAAAAGACAAGCGATTTCTTAGTCAAGAGAATGAATACAGAAAGACATAGTGACAAAAGAAAAATGGAGGAATTAAAATTTGTATTTTGACCTGTAGAGATAGATATTCCCCACTGTATTATGCACTGAGCGGTACGTGACATACCTACAGGGCTGTTGCTCCACATGTGAAGCAGGATCCGGTGTATGTGCTAACTGCAGAGCATTTGTATTAAGATGGAAGTAATCAGGTTTTTTTAAATATATGAATAGCATTGTAGCAAGTTTTAAAATGTTTTTATAGGAAGTGTTTTTAAAAAGTTTCCTGTGTTATTATGTCAGGAGGCATCCACATCACAGTTAGCAATTCACTTCCAGAAGTTCTGCTTTAATGTCTTCACCCAGTGTGGACTAAATGTGGAGAGGATTTGTGAGCTGTTTACTTGGCAGTAAAAATTCACTCACCAAAGACCTGTTGTGGACTCCTGGTTCTCACTTTTCCTATTTCTCATTTCCTGGTCTAGTGATTACTGCAGGAGTGAAAACCCTGATTAGCTATGGCCTGTTGTGATGGTGCTGATGTGCTGCTGTGACACAGAGGCTATGAGGTGTATGTAACAGAACAGCGTACCTTTGTCATCACTCACAGAAGGTTGAGTCTTCTACTGTCTCCAAACCAGAGTTCTATCTCAGCCTTTTAGCTAGACGTCCATGGTTTCTCCTGCAGAAAAACAGAGATGGAATTACATCACCACTTGTGACAGGGATTTCCCATCAAGAAAATCAGATGATAACTTTTAGTAATCTTTGTAATGCATTTTGTGGTCATGTGCATTGATGCTAGGAATAGGCATAAATGATTTCTCTATTAGAACCAAATATTAAAGATTATTTTACTTCAAATCAAGGTAATTTTGCCAGTAGCTTGAACAAATTCAGGATCAGTCCCCTTTCTGGGAAATTTTATATCTCTTTTTATGCATCTGCTTTTATTGAACATTGAGGCCCATTGACTTTTTATGGCTGCCTCTGTGGAAAATAAATTATTCACTAATTATTAGATGGGTGGGTGTGACTATGTTGCACCATAATGTTAAAACATTACAGCAAGTAAAGTGTGGAACACAGCCTGAATTGATTAAACATGTTCCTTTTTTGATGAATGTGTCCTTCCCTGTACATCAGGCTCGGACAGAGGGCTGAGTGAATGGCAAATTACTGTCACCAGCATGGGGGACAGTCAGGAAGAAACTGGCTTTCTGATTTCACTAATTTACTTTTCACTCTGCCCCCAAATGACAGTTTGAGTTTATCACACCACCTTAGTTCTGACATGGTTTTTTCCCTCCCTGGATTAAGCACGTTAGTTATACAACAACTGTCTGAAACTTCTCCCGTGGCTGAGTTCAACATTCAAGGGGCTCTCTGGGGCCAGGTAAAGGAGACAGAATATTGACTTTCCAGAGGGAATAACTCTAGCAGAATGTCTCGGCTATAGAGATAGCTTCAGAAAAAAGTAATGTATTTCACTGTCTAAGGAAAGGGAAATCACCAGGATTTTGACAAGAGAACCATCTCAGCTATACAGAACACTTAATTCATCCTGGGCCTCACGCCTCTCCAAAAGAAGATAACTACTTGGCAAGGTTCTTTCTTCCCCAAAACAGCTTTTTTAGTCTCGCAAGTATTCCCCCTATACCTAACTGACATCTCTTCTCAGCAGGGTTTCCATCTAACATAGTATCTTTGTTCTGAGATTGTATCAGAAATCCATGAGGGCTTAGGAAATCACAGGGCCAAACTTTCTTGCAGGATGTGTCCCACGGATTTCACCAGGCATCTGGATAGATTCTGCAGTGTTCTACTCAGTTTTGGGGCAAGTGTGAGTTTTGTTTACAGGACTAATTTCCATTTCCAGGTAACATCTACAGATAAGTTTACATTAATGGTACATAAACACATTCCTGGGTCCAGTCAGCTAATAGAAACTGACATTTTTTCAGATCCACGACTGGAAAGGAAGAGGGCTAGACTAGCTCACATGGGACACGCAGTTAAGTCACCTGATGCACGGTACGAATATACCAAACTGTTCTCGTGGTGGTAGTTATATAAGGCCCTACAGAAAAAAACAATTGGACACGACCCCCATGACCACTGTTGAAGTGCAAACACTTAAACAGTAGCTTCTGTTTCGTTTGCAGTGTTTTCTCGGCTCCTCGCTTCAGTTACAGCTCTCCCACACTTAATTAACTCCCTCCAACTGGATACCGTATCACGTCATACTTAATGCATGATCTCTATCAGATGTTAGCTCTACCGCCGGCAAATGTAGACGTGCTTTATTTGTGGGTAACACTGCTGCAGCGACGGGAGAATGTAGAGTCCCTAGGAAACACGCTTCTTCATAATTGAGAACAGAATTTTAAACACAAGGACGGAAATTCACAGCATCCAAACCCCTAGTTTTAAATGACTAAAAGGCTCAGTGAAATGCCTGTGGGAATGAAGTAGTATTTGCACTTAAAACTATCTTCTCCAGTGTTTTCTCCCATGTGTTAATGGCTCAGGCAATTTAATTTACATACAAAAGTACAAAGTGGAAAGCAGTTTTCTTTGAACACATGTAGTACTTCTTCTGCATATAATAGGGTATATTGCAAGTGCTTCAAATGAAGATATATGAGAAACGTACTAGTAAGAGTTCATTAAATTCTTTTACTAAATACCAAACAATCGTGTTTAACTTGAAGGTTTTCATGTTCAAAGAGATCCTACTTTCATCTCCTAAGTCTCTAAAGAAGGCTGCAGGAGAAAAGGCTCAAGTAATGCTCCTTTCCTTTCTTTAACTTCAAGGACAGTAAAAATCCTTCCAGACAGAGCTTCTTTGCCTTCTTCCCTTCTTCTACAGAAAGAATATGCATATTTCATCATATTCTCTTCTTAAACTCTTTCACACTTAGCAGGAGATGCCTGTACTCCATGCACATGAGGTCTACCAACTGAAAAATACTGTGTCTAACTAATTTCCATAACAAAGAAAGAAAGAAAATATATACTGATTTGGGAACTGTTGATGTCTAAGCATTTCCCATTTAGCATTGTGAAATTCTAAGTATTTCCAGGGTTCTGCCCATGAACTCATTTTGTAGAAAAGACACAGCTACTTACATCCACTACCTATGTGGGAAATGTGTCAATCAGTTCACACAATGGAAGAGAATTTTGATGTACTACTTGATGTACCTCACAGGCTGCTACGTATGCATGGACAACACTGCTTGGCCAAGACACTGCAACAGAAGGGATGCTGATCGCTTCTAATAACTGAACTCTGACGGAAGGATGAATAATTTTGGGCTGAGGAGCTCAGCACCATAGCAGTTACACCTGTTGCTATTGAATTAACAAGAGCAGAAGCCCTCACTGCCCTGGACAGACAGGGTATCTCAGTGTTCTTACCCAAAGATGTAAACAAACAGCTTTGTCATGAATATTTTCTTTTACTCTTTACAGTTGCTATCACAGCAATTTTTCTGTCTTTCTGATGATAAAGCTCAGTCCCCACAGTCCATTCACTGCGCTAGGCCTGTAGAAGGAGTACAACGTTTTGGATTTAACTGAGAGTCCCCGCCAACTGAAAGACAGGGGGACATTTCCAAAATAGCCAATTCACCTCTTCCAGACTTTCTTTGATGAGAATGGCATTAAGTCACGGTGAATAACCCCTGCCCCCCGACACTCAGTCTAGACAGACCAAAGTGTAACGCTAGCAGTTGCACGTATTTGTTTAAAAAGTAAGAATGGAAGAAACTTCAGGAACAGAGAGTGAGTTTTTCAACTTGACCTGCTGTTTATAATTCCATTAAAAGACATTTTGAAACAATATGAGCACATGCTTTTTGTTTGATCTTTTAATATCTTAGTATCTGCAAGTAGAAAACTCAAACTAATTGAGAAAACCTTTAAAACTCCTATCAGTGTCTGAACATTTTAGGAGCTGGCCCTAGAAAATGCTATTGATCAAGGGCATTTTTTTCACAGCTCTGTTAAATGCTAAATGCTGCCATTAGCTGAAAGTGTATTATTTTGCAGTCAGAAGGATGTTAACTTTTTAGTTGTATGGGAACAATAATAAATCCATCCTCTTCTAACATGGTTTACCAGGTAATGACGGTAGTTTAATAAATTACAATGAGCTCTTTATTCAACAGTACATAAAACATAACTAGAATTTTGTTTAATGACTCATAACAGTAATTCCTTATTTTGCTGCCTTTTTTTTTATGTAATTCCCTGACCTATTGTCCCTGTATCCATAAGACACTTATGTGTAATCCTTAAAAAGTGAGATTTATCATCGTGTCTTTGAAGTACAAAGGA
The DNA here is from genome assembly GCF_000690775.1 of Eurypyga helias. Classification (NCBI taxonomy): domain Eukaryota; kingdom Metazoa; phylum Chordata; class Aves; order Eurypygiformes; family Eurypygidae; genus Eurypyga; species Eurypyga helias. Next base: position 7,197 of record NW_010245388.1, on the reverse strand, counting down.
TCACAAGCCTCTTTCCTGATGGCCAAGATAGATTTTTCAAGTCACTGCACAATTTTTAAGTGTTTCTTTTCTTGTTCACATACCACCAATGTCATTGTACTCTGCCCACAGTAATTCACCCGTGCTCACCATCTGTGGACAGCTGTAGGTCAGGATCAGAAGGGGAGGGAGATCTTTAAGCTTGTACTTGCAGTGATTTGCCTGAGCCGTCAGCTTGTGAGCTCTCAGTGTGCTGCGAACTAAATAACACTGCTCGGAATAACTGATGACAGTGACATCTCAGACATTCTCCATGTCCCCGGCAATTACTGACTCCTTGAAAAGTAATTTCTGTATTACAGAATTAGATGTCTTTCCTATACTGACTAGAAGCTTCAGGTAATACCAGTACTGCAATTTCTGCAAAGCATTTCTCAGCGCAAAAGCACTTGCAGAAAAGCTTCCAGAGATAACACAAAGATAATCCAGAGGTCAGCAACGTGGAATTATCTGGGAGTATCAGTTTTCCATGAAACTGACCCAAAGTCCACGTAGTACAATAAAAAAAAATTTTTTTTGAGTGTGAAGTATTTGGGGCAAATACTGCTGATCTATGAAGAGTGTCCACATCAGAAAAATCCCATTGAGGAACTGGCAACAAAGGTACCAGCAAGAACTGAAGGAAGAGTGCATTTGGTTGTTTCATCTGGAAGAGATGCTGGTCACACAAGAAAAGCAGACGTGTGGATTAAAGCTCAGAGGAATACTACTGCAAACATGCTGCTATACCAGTGTGAAGTGGGCATCTCAACCTGCCACCTTCCACACCCTTCACTGAAAGGGAAAGAAGGGAAATAGTGATGGCCCAAGGCAAGTGAAGGGGTGTTTGTGGATTTGTTCTCCACAAATCAGTGACAACTTTAGCTTTGGAAAATGGGAAGGATGGTCATACTGGTTTTACCAGTCCCATTTTCTCTAGAGATGGGGAGAGGCATCCAATCCAAACCTTCTGCCAGTTCTGCTACTGGAAGATACAAGGGAAGAAAATTAGTAAAATGGGCATCTTCAGTGATGTTCTGGAAATCACTTTTCTTATGTTATCTGATTGCTGAATTCTTCTGGCCTCTCTGCAGCTGTAGTTCTGTATAAAAGCAGCTAAGCTGCAGTGCTATGAGCAAAGGTTTAAAATAATAAATTTAAAGTAATAGCCTAGAATCTATTTATTTCCATCTGCAAATCTATACATCTTGCTTTTCAAATTTGCATAATGAAAAGTATATTCGAATCCAGATGCGCATCAACTTAGATATGCACTCACACTACTGAATGGACGAATTATGATGCCTGTTACAGGCCTGATCTGCTGGTTTTGAAAGTCAATGAAAAGTCTTAACTGAACTCTGTCCTGACCTCTTAGGGTTTTTCAGTCATTAAACAAAATTTCACAGTTCGTTATTTGAAGACTTTTCTTCAGCAGCCACTACTTTTCTGAAAGGTCTGCGCAAACCATCTGTGAGCCAGTAGTGAAGAGAACAGCATACAAGAGGCCATTTCCAGTCCAAAACAAGTAAACAGTCATAACCTCAAATTCCCCAAGAACAACACTGTGTATTTTCAGACCTCCATTATCTTCGCTCAAAGGCTTTCGGCTGCATCCTTGCACTGAAGAACAGGATTAGGTTTCTCACCAGTTTTATCTGACATACTATGTGATCTTGTGGAAGGCACTTTACCTCCCTGTTTCTGCTCTATTTTTTACATTTTTTAATTAGGCTGTAAACTCAAGTTGCCGACCATCAGCTAACATGGGACCTCAGTCTTGATCAGGACGATTAGTCACAGCACAAGAAAATAAGATATTAGTGAAATTTTATACCACTTCTACCATTCCTACTCACTCACACAGTACAGATCCTAACCTACTAGTAATCTCATTTTCTTAGATCCCAAAGAAGCGCCTTTAAGAGTGAAAATATATCAGTACAAAAATTTTACACCATTTGTCAGTGCAACGATGAAATTGGTTTTGTCCCTTTTCCCCACTATCCAAACACTGTAATGATTCACTTGATTTTTAATGAAGTCTAACACTTACTGTATCAAAAAGATATTCAATATTACAATGGAAGCTTCATTTTTACTTCTCCCCATGGTAGCAGAATATCAGCATCAGTATTTTCCAACTGTTTGACATACTCTGTGTGCAAGAGCTCTTTGGATACAACGTAATTTGTTCTGGTTGACTTTTCATTATATTTTTTTTCTTAATACACCTTCACAAGCTTTATCAGGATGAAAGATCATGTCAGTATTTACTAATGTCATGTCAGTATTTACTAATGTCATAAATTTTTTTCTGTTGCCAGATGCATATGGAAGTTTTCTGTGTTCCGTTGATATAAATCCATAGAGGTGATAGTATGATACTAAAGGCATTAGAGCTAAGCCTGTGGATGCAATTACGTTCAGTGAATCTGACGGTGGGGTGTCGAGTGCATCGCAGTTAGGAGATGAACTGCGAACTTAGATGCTAACACAAACAAGAAATCTGGAATGGGGTAGCTATTTATAGCTGGAAAGGAAGGTCTGGAAAAGAAATCCGAGAGAAAAGTTCCTGGTTGTGCAACAGCAATAAAAGGAAATTGCAAGGGAGAAAGAGAGGGAATCACAGATTAATAATGCTTATTCGCTGACGTGCAACTACCTGTCAGAACACTCCACACTACCTTTGAATTCACTTGCAGGTACCAAGGGTTAACTGGGACAGTGTAAGTTTGTCTCCTGGGTGTCCAAGTTAAAAATGCACCCAGAACCTTTACAGTCCAGATAAGTCTAAGTTGTTACCCCAGGCAGGTGGGAGAGGCATTTTTTGTCACTGTGTTACTCCAAAAACCCTGCCCTTTTCATGCCCTTTTATGCTGTGGGGGAAGCTGGAATAATATCACTATTCCGGCTTTTTAACACACTACGTATATTCTGCATGAGTGTAAGAGATTACATGAGTTATTAGAGAGGCCATTCCTAGTTTGAATTCCCTCAGCCAGAAAATATTATTTGTCCAACTGAGTAATGAATTTTAATATAATAAAACTACATTTGCGCATCATTTTACTAATGGCTGGTGTTTCCGACATGACAGAAAACAACTGCACATGGACAAATACAAGCAAGCCTCCAGTTCCTGAGAACAACCGTCTCAGTCAGCATCAGCGAGTGAAAGGAGCTTTATAAACTGAGATCCCTCCTCTGCAGCTGTACCACAGGGCCCTCTGCCGTGAGACTCCCAGCCAGGGGGGAATGAGCAGCGCTCAGTACCATCATCCTCCCCGGTCCGAGCCGTGTACGCTGCTCAACTGACACGTTAGGCTCCCACTATTGTTTAAAAACCCTTTTAGCAGCAAGTGGCAAGTGGGCATTATTTACCCCTCGCTCTGGGTCCCTAAAGAGGTCACACAGATTGCCTAACCTTGTCAGGTGGCAAAGCCATCTGGCTTCATCTCGGTCTGATCTGATTCCTGTTTCATAAACTGAACTCCGCAGTGCCCTGAAAGGGAGACAATAGCCTTTTCAGTGGCCTGAGCCCTTTCACCCTTTGTCTCTCTGTTTAAATAATATATGTCTCTTTGGTCTTTTGGCAAGGATGCTTGACCTTGTAAATGTGACCATTCACAGCGCTCTGTGGTGCTGGAATGTGCTCTCCTAATACTTGAAGGCTTCTTTATATTATCTAAGGCAAATGTTTGTTTATGAAAGTTGAAGTAAAACATTCACATGATCAAAAGAGAAATGAACAGGCACCTGGAATGCACCGTAAGAAGATCCCTCCTAAGAGGAAACCTCTCTCGCTTCAGCTACTGTTCCGAACCCAATTAGGACAGATGAAAACATTTCTCTCGCTTAACTCTGAAATTAGAAAAAGAACAGGAACTATGAAAAAAACCTGACAATTAATATCCTAACTAATTTGCTCTCCTGTATTCGTGACACGCCGCCAATGCCTATGTTAGCCCATTATGGTACCGCAGAAAGGCCTCTCCCTGTGCCCTGGGCGCAGGCCCACAGTGTTGCCGAGGCACCCAACAACCGGCTGTACCCGAAACCTTCCCTCCTGCCTTCACCCGCCTGCTCTGGTGATCTTCACACATCTGATGCCATTTGTCAGCCCAGCAGAAAAGTATTTGTGTTTTCTTTACCAGCTCTTTGTTTCTGCCACTCGTGAGCGGAATCATCTGGGGGGGCAATGAACACCAGCCTGAGTGGAAGGGCACCAGACAGGACATGCAGTGAGGGGGTAAAGCAAAGCCGTGAAGCTGGTACAGAAATATGGTGGGAAACAGAGCCATGGGACATAAGACTTGCTGTGCTGCAAGATGCGAGGAGAGGAGACAGTGACTGCTGCAGCTGCAAGGAGGAGCCAGCCTTTCTGCCTTCCTAGCCCGTAGGATGGGACTAGCTACCCCCCCCCCACCCAGCCTGAGCCTGCCTCCCACTGCAGCCCCAGCTCTATGGCATGAGCAAAGCAGGCACCGGGGTCTCCTGCTGCACCTCCAGCAGCCTGTTGCCAAAGGCAGCTGCTTAGAGCCAGCCGTGGCGAGGATCACCCAGGGGAAAGGCGTAGTGCTGTACATGAGCAGCCTCTAACGCAAACTGCAGTCACGCTTTCACTAAGCATCCTCTGCCTTAGAGAATACAGCAATTCCATAGGTCTGAAATTCAGGAGATTGTCAGTCTTCCTGTTATCAAGGAACACCTCTCGCTGAGTCAATGCCCCAACATTTTTCCTCTCTATACTCCTCCACCCTTTTTTTCCACAGTTAAGAGCCAATTAAAAGTCTGACCTAGAACATAGTACTTAACTACCATTGAGTCTGAATAGCTTCTCACTTTGAATTGCCATTAAGGTTCTTAATAAGACACTGTAGGTAATATTACCCTCAGCTGGAATGTCTTAAAAGGTATAGGCACTTCCCACTATCATAAATTAAACCACATAAAATTTCCTTTCTCTCATAGGTGTGTTTTATGGGATAGGTTTTGTTTATATTAAGCAGCTATGAAAATGCTCAGACTACCTACTGTTAGCTTCAGAAGTGGATTTTTTTCTCTTCTGTTGTCATCAAATACATTCTGATACTCCCAGCCCTTCAGACTCAATGTGCATTAAATAAAACCCTTACTTCACACCGCGACTGCACAGGGGTCTTGGAACAACGCATGTGCCGAATTTTGAAATTAATCTCTAGTGCTGACAATTGCTAAGGCTGAGAAATGAAACTGGGAGAAGATTCAAGGTAACCATGCTCTCTTGCCACTGGTTTTTCATCTGAAATTTATAACCACCCCTAACTGCTGTTGTACCTGCAAGCTTCCCAACAGAATCCCTGTGGTATCTGGTAGGGTAAGAAAAAGCTATTACTTCCTGCAATGTAGGGAACTGTTTCACAGTGAAACTAATGTTCAGGTTCATTTAATTTCATACCCAAATGGAACTGAGATGTGGGTATATTTTTTGAAGCCTTCTTCTTATCAAACCTTTCAAACTGACAGAACTTGGGTAGCTAAGAATGGTGGACAGAGCAGTAAACCCACAAGATCCAAGTCTGATCTGGTTTGGTTGCTCATCCAAGCAGTGAGCACAGGAAATTCAGCAGAACGTGATGTTTAAACCACCAGCCAGAAGGAGGTGACGCTGTAACAAGTCATTCACAAGGGGTGAGACAAGTGCGTCTGCTTCGCACACAGGCCCTATTAAACTACCAGTTGGAAGTCTTACAATTTGCTGAACAGATGCAGCCTAGAACATCAAAGATTAGCCATAGAGCCACAAGTTCAATCTCCTCCTCTTTGGGCATCCTAAAGTTACACTAACTCCTGTTGGCAAAGCTGTTCAAGAAAGCAGGGAGCACTGACAGAAGAGCTATGTGGAGAGCTATCTGCCTTGATCTGCTCTAAATAAAATGCAGCACATCAGGAAATGGAGCTGCTTTCCATCACCACAGGCTGATGTAGCTGCTAAGGAGGGAAGTGCAGACAGACTGACATGCTCCCTCATGAGTTCCTGTTGATCTGGGGGTGTTATGAAGTGCACATCCTAACTCTGTCGATGTCAGAGGCTGCTGAACAGAGGTCTACAGACCACAAATGTTTAATGGGAACATAATAAATAGTCTGTGGCTCATATGTGAAGTCAGATTGCCTTCCGCTTTTAATTAAGTCTCATTAAGGTGGCACTGGTGGTGGTTTCTGCAAGAAATCTTCAGGGCTGACTGCAGTCCACTGATCCAACAACCTCCTTCTCTAAAGCTTCCTGGGTTACGTTCCTCCCTCGCTTTAACCTCCCACCCTCAACACCAGTGATTTCTATGGGATTGGAGACACTTGCAAACAAAAATACAACTAGATTCCACATGCTTCTGCCCTGACGTTTGTCTAAATGAGTCTGGAGACATACTTGTTGAGTTTTTCTTTTCATGGAGACAGCCATAAGGTATGGCGTAGTTCTACAAATGTTGCATTTTATGATAAGATAAAGCCACTTGGAGAAGTTTCTGAAAATAAACAGGCAAAGCAAAATCAAGTAGAAAGTCTGTGGGATCTTCAGAGGTGCCAAGAGGCTGCAACAGTTTCTTCAGCATGTGGGTATGCTCCTCAAGATCTGTTTAGATGGCAGTCTCAATCCATTACCTGCCTTAACTGTTTTTTTAATACTTCCCTAATTCGGTTTTGTGGGTTTTTTTAATCTGCCCTAACATAGGCAAGAGTCAGCATTCTTCTTATTAAAAGGCCAGCTGTATCTAACGTGTGGGTACAAATCTGTTTGTTGTCAGTTTCCCTCGTTTGATTGGGAAAAAAACCAGGCAGATGTACCATCTACAAGTTCCCACCCCTGCTAGATTATTATTAATTTATAACTAGGGCTGTTTAATTGCATCTTCACCCATTTGCAACAGTTACTGGCCACAGTAATCAAACGGCTCCTAAAGCACTTTGAAGTATTACGCTCCTGTAAGGTTCGCTTTGCAACGTTTTCTTTATAAATAACCTGCATCATCCTCCTCGTGAGCCCAGGGGAGTGTGGCAAAGCAGCAGCTCCGTGGAAGGCTGCGTTTCGGCACTGCAGCTCCTGTCCCTGGGTAAGCAGATGAGCAGCTCTGCTGACGGTGCTGCCCCACGGACCGGCAGCGCCAGGGCGGCGCGCTCCGCCCGTCCAGCCGGCAC
>NW_010245387.1:0-3590 GCF_000690775.1 Eurypyga helias | reverse complement strand
GTTGTGGCCCAGGGGCAGGATCTGGCACTTGGACATGTTAATCCTCACACAGCGGCCTCGGCCCATGGATCCAGCCCGTCCAGATCCCTCTGGAGACCCTTCCTGCCCTCCCACAGACCAACACTCCTGCCCTGCACGATCCCCTTGTCCGGATCATTGAAAAAGATACTGAACACCACTGGCCCCAATACTGAGCAAATAATTTCCCGTAGGAAGGTGTAAAGAAGTGTTTTGGCAACTTTTTCTCATGCCCCATTAGCATTTGCTCTGGTTTGGTCTCCTGTTGATGTTCACAAATAAAACCAAAAGGCACATGGAAACTGGAGAAATGGGGTTTGTTATATCTGATCTAAGTTTTCCCAGTCACAAAACTCCCTCAATCGCGTGTGTGCAAACCTTGACAGAGACAGCTGACATCTCCTGCTACGGAACAACCACCCTGTAGTGCATTTTATGTCCACAATCCCTGCAATTTTTTTAGAGCTACTTAGTTTGGGTATTAATATTTATCCGTTCATAAAGGCAGAGCTAGTGGCAGAAAAATTAAACTCTCAGACCAGGAAAAATGCACAACTAAATGAGAACAATGTTATCTCAGCTGAAGACGACAACTTTAGTATTCCAATGTTACTTGCTCAGGGAGAATTTAGTTTTCTTTAGAACACTAAATAGGAATAATTTATTGGTGTCTGCTGAAGGTGCCATCATTACAGGAGTAAGCGTGGTTGGAACAGAAACTGCAGCTAGAACCTTCCTCTCTTTCTCTCTCAGAAACAACTACATAATACATAAAATACAATACGAGATAATACAGTGCTAGTCATTTTTTTATCCTATTTTCAACCGAAGCACATGGATCGTCCCACCAGTAGCTGAGCGCACACATCCAGATGACTGGGCTGCCTCTGCGGGGCAGAGCCCCGAGCAGCCGCCCCCAAGGCATCATGGGAAAATCCAGCCCATCCCCAAGAAGCCTGGTTTTGAAGGGGTTTCTCTCCAAACCCCACGGCCTCAAGCACCACCTCACATGCAGCACTTCTTACCAAGATGTGACACCTACAGCCTTTCAGGGAGTGTCTTTATGCAACACTCCTACGGCTGCCCGAGGATCGCACGTTTTCTAAATCCAATTTCACAATGGGTGCAACACGGGTCGCTGGGAAATGCCTCTGGACCGACTCAGAGGGGAATGACTAGAGGGACCACTGGCCACAAAGCTGCATCCATCAGTACAAGAAATAGCATTTTTTTAATTGAGTGGAAAATAGGAGAAAATGTGGTTTACACAAAACATACTTGGACCTCGTCCATCTGAATTTACCCACTATTATGACTTTCTGCCATATCAGAGCCCTTTTCAGTCAAGTAATTTACAGAATAGGATGAACGAATGACAACTCCACTGCATGAAATAATAGACAGAAAACTTAAAACCAGTCTTTGCAGATCACCAGCTTTGTCCTTGTTCTGATAACGATTTCCAAAACTCACATTACACATTTACCACTGGAAATCACGCTGCTCGGCGTTTGCCTGCTCAGTCATGTGTATCCGATGCGGTTCTTTTTTTCCTTTAGTTTTTGGTCAATTACCATAACAAGATTATTATTTTAAATTGAACTAATTAATTAAAAGACTTCTTCAAAGACTGCCTGTGAGGCTGACATTAATTCTTCGCTGTGAAATGGGTAAATATTTTGATACAGCTCTCTGGAGTAGCTCACGGCACTGGACTTCACCTCCTTCCTCCCCGCCACGCAACACAAGACGTAACAATTCAACAAAACTGAAAGGCAGAAAATTTCAAAACTAAGAGAAACATTTGTTTTCATACAATGCCTGATGACCCTGTAAAAACCTTTACAAGATCACGCTTCAGTCAAAAATCAGCAAGGTTGAGGGGGTGTAACAAGAGGTGGGGAGAAGGGGCTTAAATTTGGCAGCAACTTTTAATGCTGTTCTTCCAATTACCTGAACTTTTACGTAAGTTTTAAGAAAAAGAACGAGAGAGGGAACCAAAGGTAAACAATGGGAGTGAGATAAACCCATCAGGCTGTTCTTGGAAGCCCTTCATGCCCTTCTACTCCTGTGAAGTTGATTAGATGTTCACTGTGAAGGAGCAGATTAGAGCCGAAATGCTGCAATTAGGAAGAGGAGGTTTCAGTGTGGCTGCAGGTTATTTTCTGCAGCAGCGAACGCACGCAGCCTGCTCACAGCAGCTCAGGTCTCACACTGTGGTGGCACCAGCCAATGAAATGTGCCTTTTGCATCAAAATGCGTGCAATTTATGTCCACTTTTTGCAGTGGAACCGAGCCAGAGGATGTGCAGATGTTACTGCAGCAACCACAGCCAGACCCGGAGTGTCTGGGGGAGACAAATCCCAGGCAGTGCCGGCCCAGGAGCCTGGTACCACGTCGGGCAGGTCAGTCCTTCATCCCACCACCCGTACCCGCCACGCAGCCCGCTGGCGTATCCCTGTACAGTCCATGCGGTCACACACGTGGCTGCTACCTTGCTCGTGGAAAGGAGACCCTTAGCCCTTATCGTTAAGGGAAGGGATTAAAAATCCCTTTTCACTTTCAGCTCTCAAGCGATGAGATGAAAAGCAGCCAGCACTGGCCAGTGCACTTAGGATATCCTGAAAACCCACACCAGAAACAGCCCAAATTGATCCTGGAAGAGTTTAGAAAGGGAATATTCCATCCTCTTAAAAAAAAAAAATAGACCAAATCAACAACTGAATGCTTTTCTTTTAAACGTGGAAATGACACTGCAGACCATTAAATTAAGACAAGGACTATCATCCTTTCCAGGCACATCTTCTACCCTCAAACGGGAGCTACTAATGCGCTACACAGAGCTCAGCGGTTTCGCTGCGCCAAGGCGTCGCCTGATGAAACCAAACTTGTCAGCAGAAAGAACTACTGTTTCCTCATGGAGACACCACGCTTTCCTGAATTCTGTTAAATATCCTCACGAATTCAGTTCAAGTTAGCCTGCTGAAGCTGCTTCTGCTTCTCTGAAAAACAGAAGAAAACAAAACTCCCCATATGGGACTTGGGGCATGATCCGAGCACCCACAGCGGAGTACGACGGCGAGTGCTCCATCTCTAAATAGATACACATTTGTATGAGAATGTGTGTTTGTGTATTTATCTATCCCTGTTTATATCTATCAGCTGCTGAAGGACATTTCCTCCCCTACTCCAGTCCTTTTTTAATTCTACCAAGCACATACATGCATCAAGGATGACCAGAAACATTAACTTTGCTGGTAACTTCATTTCTTTATAAAAGATCATTCAGTGTGGCAATCAACTAATTAAAGCTCATTTTTCTAATTTATATAACAACAGTTAAACCCCAAAATAATTTCCTCCCCACTTACTCATCAACGAAAAACTAAAATGACATGGTTATTTTTTGAAAACTCACATAGGTCCTTGAAGCGAAGCACTGGGACAGGTTGCCCAGAGAAGCTGTGGATGCCCCATCCCAAGAATGTCCAAGGCCAGGCTGGATGAGGCTTGGAGCAACCTGGTCTGGTGGAAGGTGTCCCCACCTTTATGGTGGACAAAAAGCTGGACAT
>NW_010245386.1:0-3803 GCF_000690775.1 Eurypyga helias | reverse complement strand
ATCCTGAAGATCCACCACTGGATCCTCCCCACATGCCATGGCTGGATCCTATCCTGAAGATCCACCACTGGATCCTCCCCACATGCCATGGCTGGATCCTCCACCGCAGCAGCCTGATGAGCCTCCTCCTCCACCGCCTGAGCTAATAACGATCTTCTGGCCAGATCCCCCACTGCCACCGCTGTATCCTCCTCCCATGCCAGAGCCTGAGGAGCCCCCACTGCAGCAGCATCCACCTCCTCCACCACCTGAGCTGACAATGATCTTGCCAGAGCCCCCACTGCCCCCGCAGCAGCTGCCTGAGCCTGAGCCCCCAGAGCAGCAGGAGCCCTGTGCCTGGTAGCTGGAGGAGCTGCCCCCGTGACAGCTGGAGCCCCCGCTGTGGCTTCCGCTGGACTGGGAGGACATTTCATGGCAGCCTCCGGAGGTCTGTCTGGAGCACATCTTTCAGCAGTGACCCTGCAAGGAACAGTGCTGTCAGAAAGGAGGCTCTTTGGAGGTGATGCTGAACCAAAAATAGAGCAGAAAATACCCTCTCGGACCTATCTTCTGCAGTTCTACAAGACTGGCAGCTTCATAAACACCCTCACCCTCATTAGATGGCAGGAAAGTCCTGCAATGAAAAGCGCCCGGGGACTGGTCTGCAGATCATAACAGTTGCAGACAACCTCTGCGTGCAGGAAGATTGAGAGTCTTTCCAGAGATTTGCACATACGCTCTGACACACTCAGAGTATAAAAACTTTAGTCCCATTATAGATACTGCTGGATGTACAGTCTGCAAGAAATCGCAGCCGCTGAAAATTCAGCTGTGTGTGTGCCCTTGGAACATCAGCTGCAACTCCCCTCTCTAAGGAAGGCAGTCCTGTTGGCACACCAAATTACTTTTTGTGAAGTCTGTGCGACATTGTTCCCTCATTTCACAGAGCGACAGGTGGAGCGACCTCTCTGCATAGGGGTTCAAAAAGTTTCTGTATCAATGAGCTTACCTTGAGTGCCACTGGAAATGCGTGCAGGGCCCAGTGGCAGGTGAATGTGGAGCTTTGGGATGGGCGAGCTTTTATGTTGTATGCATTGTGCTCTTAAGGGAAGTGAGACACCCTAAGGAATGCTGATAGATTTATTTGCTGAGGCTGGCTTGAGCTGGCTCCTTCATTGACTCACTTGCAGCAGATATGTGATATGAAGGAGATGTATCAATTACGTTCTGCATTGCAATTGCTAATTCTACTTAATGCTTTATTTCCGTGAGTCCTACTCTGAAACGCTGTGGGAAAATGGCTTGTGGGGGTCTGCCCTGAGGTGTCTCCAGTGCGTTTGTACTAGGCTGCAGCCTCTTGGGTACGCAGCAGAGAGCGGAGACAGAGCAGATGCTGAGGGAGTTATGGCTAGAGTGTGATGGAAAGACAAGAGTAAAGGATGTGCTGGAGTGGACTGCCAGGGAATTTTGGGGGAAAAAGGTTTCTTCAAGGACCGGTGAGAAGGGTAGCTGGATGAGGAGCAAGAGTATGTCCAGGCTGCTGAGAAAAGCAACCAAGTGCTCAACAAGCCATAGGTGCCACCTGTGATGGGGCAACGGACTGCTTTGGAGCACCTCAGCCCCAATCCATTTCAGAGGGTACCGTGAGGATGGCAGAGATGTGGAGGCCATTTCCCCTCACCCTTTTGGTATCCCAAGGTGGGCAATGCTGTTGGATTGAGCAGAGTGGTCTTTGCACAGCTCCAGCTTCCCAGGGGTCCTGATCACCAGGCTGGAGTGGGGGAAGTCTTGAATCTTCCTGTTTGCAAAGGGGCATTTGAAGACCATCAAGAGCCTACCCTTGAACTCTAGGACATGAAACATTTCCTTTGTCTCAGCAGGACCCATTTTCTGAGGGTCCTGCTTCACTGGCCAGCCCACCCACACCTGAGGCTGGGGAGGCATCTGGGTATTTTGTTTGCTGGAGAAAGACAGTTTGTCAGCAGAGTTATCACACTGTTGGCTGCTGTGTTTTGCATCAGCTTCATCCTGTCACCGTGTCATGCGTGCTTGCAGGCTGACAACAGCATCCACCCTCATGGGAGATTGAGTGAGGAACGCATAATTGGGGGGTTTTAGCCAAGAGGATGCATGACAGCAGCATCAGGATGCCCAGCCTTCTCACGATGAACATGATTCTGAGTATGCATGCAATGCTGTTGGTATGGGGACAGGACCATCAGCACCAGGAATGTGGGCACAGGGGCTTCCTTCATTTAACTTTGGACTCCCTCCAAAGTGGTCTAAGTTCCACTCTCATCACCAAAGGGAAATCTAAGTTCTCACTGCAATTCTGTCTCTCACGTGTGAAGTGTGGGCGTTGTGATACTGAGAATCACACCACCTTGATCCCTTCCATGAATTCAACCTGTAGGGACTTGCACAAAGGGGTTCCTAGGATTTGCAGCTCGTCAGGAACCAGGGTGCAAGGGAAGGCTGTGGAGGCTTTCAGCAAGGGTGGTGAGAGGTGCTCCTGCAAGCACTGGTGTGTGTGGAGACCCTAAGGCTGACCACACAGGGACGGGAGACACTAAACCTGTAGCACACACGTGTGATATTATCCACACATGGAGAAAGAGCGTGGCTGGAACCATGGCTGCTGGAGGGGCAGGTGTTGCCACAACATCCCCCAGGTCAAAGAACAGCTCTAATGCCTTTGCTGAATAAAGGCAAGGGTGGATGCAAAAGGCTTCACAGTGGAGGCTGCCCCAAATCTGGGCCACACTGTCTGTTTTTTGATGCTCTGTCTGGGTCCTTTTCTGCCCTGCAGTCCAGTCACTCAGGGTGGGCTGGCAAGTCATGTTATCTTTCAGTCTCACCACTGCAAACACCTCAAAGGATAGTGCCTTGTTGTGCATTGTTATGAGAGACAGAAAAACCTTGTCCAGAGCCTACAATCCTTTTCCCCAGCAGCTTCCTTCATGCACAGCAATGCTCATGTTGATAGCATGGGACATGATGAAGATACTGCTGGTGTAAGAGCAACTCTCCAATTCTTCTTCAATAGGCAGAGGCTGGTCAGTCATGATCCCTCAAACATTTGTATGGTTAATGATCCCTTTTATTCCTAATTTTGTTTCCTGCCTACCAGTTGTGTGTTTAAGATGGACAAAATAATGCCTCTCTTAGCTTAAAATTTACTGAATGGAAGATTGTAATCACACCTGTCCTGAAGAGGACTTGCTGCTGACTTCAGCACAAATGCTACTGAATGTTTCCCATCACAATTAATGGTTTTCTTGTGATAAATGTGGAGAAATGCAGTACATAAAACACCATGCTGTGGTCTGCACTGGAAAAACCTGCAGTGAAACCCAGAGCTTGTGATCTGCTTCCTTCTCTGGGAAGGGAAAACTGGGATGGAGCTATTCTGTAGGCTAAAGCCGCATCCATGGTGGACATTATTTGCAAGAAGGACAATGATCATCTGCTTAAGCAACAAGGTTTCTCTCAAGTAAGATCTATTCATAACCATCTGCTCCAGCAGTGCAGGCTGCAGAAGATTTCACAGCTGAATTTGTTTGATGTATTTTTCATGTTTTGAAAGTAAACAGGGGAAGGACAAATGATAAAAACAACTTTGCAAAACCAGTTATTTCTGCACAGAGTAATTTTTATTTCCCTTCATATTGATGGGTGAGAAGAGCCACCCAGGGATTCACAGCACAGGGATGCAGCACCAAGAGAGCACAAAGGAAGAGGACATGATGGGAGGAAAAAGATAAACATGGAAGACAGAGGCAGGGCTGGTCTTGATGAATGCCAAGGCTGCCTGTGGTTGTTAC
>NW_010245385.1:0-8988 GCF_000690775.1 Eurypyga helias | reverse complement strand
AACCATTCTATGATTCTATGCAGAGCTGTAGATCTGTAAACAGCCACAGACATTTTGTACCGCTCCTTTCTAACCGGGAGGATGGAGTTTGGTTAGCACTGACCAGCAGAGCACTGTTTTTAAAGAGGTTTTTTAAATCTAGGGTTGCTTGGTGTTTTATCAGTATTTTCCATTTTTTCTAGGATAATCTGTAACAACTGTGTGGTTTTAGGTGTTTAAAATGCTCACATTCATATTTTCGATTTGTCAAAGCACTGACTTTTAATGTAACATCATATGAGATAAATGTTTAATAATGTCTTTGCATGAGAGCAGTCAGGAAATAAGCTCTGCAGGACTTGAAAAAACACTTATGTGTCTGCAGAGTAGAAATTAACATCATGGCTCACACAAAGCTTAAGAGAAAAAAGTGTGTGTGTTTTCTACTGTTGCTTTGTACTGACGTGACAGTTGCTGTATTTCTAACTTCTTTGATTGTAAGTTCTAAGTTTTGCCTGGGAAAAGAGATCTCAGGACTTGTATTTTAAATTACAAAAATCCTAATTAAGGATAAAGATCTTTGTGGTTTCTCAAATACTATATTCCAACAAAAGTAGCTTCAATGTCTGGCTTAATAATGTAGTTTTCCCCTTCAGTAAAGAACTATCCAGCATGAATTTGAAAAAAGCCTGCTGTTCAGACCAGAAGGCTTTTCTAATGGCATTGTATTGATTACTGAAAATTGCCATCATTTTGCCATGCCCCTTTTGGGTTTGTTACTTTTAGGTTTGTTACTGTTTGATCTTACACACTGATGTAAGTGTGGTTCAAGTGGAAAGTCTGATTCCTGAACTGTAATAAAGCAAAAAGTCCCATTGTTATCTGGCTGTACTGACTGCGTTTACAGCATGCTTTTATATTGTTGATATCTCTGTGCATGGGCTGTATGTTCTTGGAGCAGAAATCAGAGCCGTAGAGTCAGTGTCCTAGTCTGCAGAATCCTATAAGGATAAAAAAATAAGGGAGAATATTTTGAAAATGTCTATTGATTTGAAATTACAAAGTCATCTTGAAAACTACTTTGCTTCAGTGTTATTGTCATTGACAGTACAGCTCAGTTTGTCAAATTGCTGCTGCAGAGACTGCCAAATAAGTGTCGTCTTCCTAGCATGAGCCTTCTTTTCCCATCCACCCTGTTTTGCAATGCTTCACTGACATTTCAAGTTTTTATCTTTAAAAGAACTATTTGCAAAAAAAGGCCAGATAAATCAGGAAGTGTTTTTTGCATATAATACAATGTTCTAACTTTTATCTACTGATCTTGTCCCTACTCTAAGGGACAAAAAAACCCCTGCACCTTTTTTTATTTGTTTTTCTCTCTCTGAGATCTCTAAGTAGCATATTCCGCATGAAGTTGTGCACTGTTGTCTGCCATAGTATGAAGTATTCCTAGGTTGATGGCTGGCTGGCTTTAATGATCTTGATTCTTGCCCATGGGAAAAGCCAGAAACTATGCGGGTGTAATTTAGATAACTCTGGGATGAAGTACCTAAATTGAAACCCTTATCCCCTGGTGCCTTTGGCAAGAATCTCTCTACCACATTAATGATTATTCTTGTCTTAAAGGCTGTTAGAGGGTTCTTCAGAGTTCCTAGAAAAAAGTCCCATCCTGAAGTTGATGTGTTAATGTCCTTTAAAACTGCTCCTTTTTCCTTGGCTCATGGGCTAGAACCATTGCTCTGTATTTACTCTTTAATGTGTTTCAAAAATCTGCAGTGATAAAATACTAAAATAGACAAAGAAAAAATAATATTGGGAGAGCATAGGAAATTTTTTTATGAAATGTGATGTAGGGCTACTCAGTTGTAAATGTAGATCATATTGCAAAGCTTATTAATTGGGTCATATATCTGATGCCAAGTTGCTGATCCATGGGTATTTGATAAAGTGATAACAGAACTTGAAAATCTAGCCTTTTATGTTTTACGAGCAATATGCATCTTAGAAATGTTTGACAACTGGAAACAAACTGTTGCAATTTGGTAGTTTTAAGCACACTTTGATTAGGAAGATATTTTGCTTTTATTATTTTCATTATGAATTAGCTTAATTTTTAAGTCTTCATAGACCAGTTTCTGTAATTCTGCATTTTACTGCACGTCAGAGTTGAAATATATTCAACCATTTTCTATAGTGAAAAAAGAGCACACTGAGTTTTAATATTATAACAAATATTACACAGTAGGACTCCTCAGTCAGGCTGGATTGTGGATTCGTGAAAATAAAAGGGAAGATTCATTAGGCTATGTGTCAGAACTGTAAAATGAAATTCAGTTATGGTCTATGTTTCTCTTTAGATCTCATAAATGGAGCCCAAGAACAGTGTGAATTGCCTCCTATGGATGGTTTTCCTCACTGTGAAGGGAAAATAAAGGTAACAGAGCTGGTTTTAATCTTACTATGTGCGTTCTGTTAAAAACTGAACATGTGTTGTGAGAGGTCACTACTGGGATAATGGTGTAAAACAAGAACAACTGGCTCAGGGAAGAAAAGAGGATATTTAGGAGTGTGTGTCACTACAGCACTGCTCACATCAGACCTTTACTACTACTGCTGCAGAGAATGAAGTGGCATCCTGTTCAGACAGACGTAAAATGCCATATTACATTAAAATGCTAGGTTATTTAATAAAATGCTTTATTATTTGAATACTGTCTTGTTATTCTGAAACTTTCTTCTCCTTTTTGCAAAGCCCTGTTTTCTTCCCCATTATGAGTCATTTGGCGTGCCCCTAACCCAGGACTGGGATTCTGTGTACCTCGCTCCAGTCCTTTCCCTGTTTCAACAAGACATTGTTTACAGTTTTTTCCCCTCTTTGCCAACAGCTCTGTCTGGTTCCTGCCTTTCCCTTCTCTATTAAAAGCCGCCTGCCTCTTCAGCTCACAACCTAGGCGTTGTGAGCTGTACTAAGGTTGTACTAAGTGTACGACCTGAACTTTGGCGTTCACAGCTCTTTTTTTTGCTCCCCCTCCCTCCCCACCAATACATTTCAAATGTAAGGATTCTGTTTTAGTAGTGCGGCACAAAAGTAGAAGTGCTGGACACTTAAGTATCATTATCAAGTATTACAATTTATTTCTGACAGTGAAAACAAATAACTGCCAAAGTATATATAAAATTGTGGACGTTTTTCTCTCAAAAAATTCTTAGACCATAATATTTAAAAAAATAATCGATGTTTTAAATCTCTAGTCTGTTTCCTGATCAGTTTCGTGTCATACGTGATTTGAATATTAAAATATGAATTCAAATTTATTACTTCTGCAGAAATGGCAGATTCTTGGCAGAATTGGGCAGATTTCAATCTCAGTAACTGAAATGATCTGTTAAATTCCAGAGCAAGTTGGGGTGGGGGGTGGGGAGCAGCAATGCAGTCAACTCCATCCACGCCCATATGTCTGGATCCTGATTGTATTCTCCTTTTGATATTTGTCTCTGCTTGCCTGGCTACCAGTTTGTGTAAACTGTGTTCACATCTGGTATGAAGTTACTTCCCCAGCGTAGCCAAATGCGGAGGTGCAGTATGCTGCAAAATATGAATAAAATTCTTTCCTCTTCTTCGTGAATTTTATGTGGTTGGGTATAGCTGCTTGCAGCCTTCTCCTGTTATTCCTGACTTCAGTGTGAAATCGTATAGAGCTGTTTTGTGGTACTTCAACCTAACAGACTGTGTTTTTGTTCTGTTACAGTGGATGAAAGATATGTGGCGATCAGATCCCTGTTACGCAAGTTATGGTGTAGATGGGTCCACATGCTCCTTTTTTATTTACCTCAGTGAGGTCAGTAATCTTTTAATCAGCAGAAGAGGAATGTCATAGTGCCTTCATGTTTGTGGTAACTGCATATGTTTCTAAAAAGAAACTGTAACTTCAGAAAAAAATCTATTAAGAGGAAAAAGTTATTAGAACAGACTTGTTATGAAGTGTGTTGCTATTCATAAGTCCTCCAAGTGTTTCTAGCCTGGAGAATTCTAATGTTTATAACGGAAGTGAGGTAAGCAGCAACTCTCCAGGGACTCCACACTAGGTATCCTGTGAAACCAAAGTATGAAACTCAGTTGTAGATCCTGCATTTGAACACTTTTTCTGTTGCTTTCTATGTAGCTCCTGTGGGTCACAATCAGGAGGCATTTTAGGGGAGGCAGTTGGAATGTAAAATCTGGAAAGTGGAACTAGATGGTACATCCTCCTAAGCAGTATGGCCATTTCCTGCATGGAGACTGGTCAGGAATTGAAGAGTCTGTTAACAGAAAACAAAAAAACCCTGAGTCATGTTTTTGAGTGAATTTGCTGATATTGGCTAAAGCTTTTGGCACCTGCCAGAAACAAAGGCCCGGTTTTCTACACAGCTGAGAAAGGTGCTTGCCCTGGTGCTTTTTGTACAAATTTCCTGTTTTCTGGGTAAGACTTGTTTTCCGAGACAGAATTATGTGTCAGTTATTATGAGCTCTATTACTAGCTTGTAGTATGTGTGCCAGAAAGTCAGGTGTATTTGATCACTTGACCTCTTCTTTCTTGTTAGTAAAATTTTGATAGCTTATGGCAACTATCTTGAAAGTAGCATTGATATCTAGTGGCTTACTGCTTGTAAAGAACTGCAAGACACAATGTGGCTTCAGAATTGTACACTAATATTGATTTTGTAGTTTCTGCAGGATTGGGGAGGGTGGTTGGATTTCTAAATTACATGTCTGAAATTAAAACAGTAAGTCTATTATATAAGTAACTTGGTTGTGATAAAAACAGTTTCTGTTAATTTACTCAGTTGACTGTCACTGAACTTTTGGGGGCACTTCAAGAATCGGCAGAATCTAATATTCTTAATGGCATCTATTATTTTGTGTTTCTGTTAAACCACAGTATTTTTGGTGACAATCTTCTCTGAGCAGTAGTTTTGAAAACTCAGGTGATGCTGCTAGTTTTTGCATAATTGATCTTTCAGATCATCCTCACGGCACAATGCAAACAGATTTACAGAGGCCAAATGTTTGTTTTTTCAGGGATCAAGGGATCTGATGTTTTTCTTTAAGCAGCATTATTGAATTTGGGGAACTTCTCATTTCATAATGGGACAACAGTCTTTGTATATTTGGGAACTTCAGATGAAGGCCTTGTACTTTTTTTTAAGTGCTCTCGCATGACAGAATGTAAAACTAATATTGAGTGAGCATATTATTAACCTTGAGTTTAAATTTGGCATTCTTAATCCTATGATTAATTCCATGATTAATGCCCAGCAGCAGAGGTTGAAAGCTTAAATGTTTGCGAATGCAAGCATGAAATGAAATTCTAATAACACTACAATGATGTGGATTTATGAGGTGTGTTGGCTGCTAAGGATAACTTGGAAATGCTGTTGGGAGAGTAATTTGTCAGAGTGGACAGTGATGAAGAGTTGACAGTTTATAGTATGGTTGCACAGCTGAATGATAAATGTGTCTACAGAGCTCCCAAGTCAAAACTGCTGATTTAAAATATTAAAATGCATTAGGGTACCGGAAGGCTTTTACTGTTAAGATTTTTCTTTTTTACTTGAACGTTACAGTAGAGGAGTAAGATGATTGTGTACACATGCTCTGTTTGAAAAGGCAATATATGAATCAAATTAGATGCAAATTATGCATCTAATTGTGTATGTCTACTTTTGCTCTTAACATCGCCTCTACAGTCTAGTGTGCCAAGTGCCTGTGCTCTTACATGTTCTTTTGGGATCTACTTTTTTCTTCTGAAGCAGTTCAGTTAGGATATTACTTTATACTCATCTAGCACTCTTTTTGTAATGCGATTTTAAATATGTAAACAAAGGAGCCCAAAATATCACATTTTGGTCTATTTTATGGGTCAGAACCCCAGAGACACTAAGTAACCTGCCTACAGTATATGTAAAGGTTTAGCAACAAAGCTTGGAATAATGTCTTTGAATGTCAGTCAGGTGCCCTTGTAACATTTTCACTGAGTGTCTGCAAAATAGAAACGGTGCAGTCAAAATCCAGACTGCCCCAAGTCATCTCTTCTGCAGCGCCTGCACAAGTTGCAAGTTCTGCCTTCTCTGGTGTGCTTTGGATGGCACTCCTGCAGCAGCATGTCCAGCTAGCTGAACAGCTCTCCTCCGCTCCTCTTCTTAGGTCTTGGCTGCTTGAGCAGAGTGGGAGTGACTGTGGCAGCAGAAGGAAAGGAAGAAGCAGTCCAACAGATTCAGACTTATGTTTTTTTACTTAAAGCTGTCCCCTGTACAGACTTGCAGATGAAGCTGCAGGGATTTTTGCACTTCTGGCTTGCTGTTTTGCTGCTGGCACTGGATCAGTCCTAGTGGATGATACACAACAGTTCTGGGGCCTTTGAAAGACTGGAGGAGACATAAATGGCCTGAATAGCAAAACCTGACTTACATTTCCTTCAATAACAGAGCAAGACAGGGATTAGAAAATAGCAAAAATTGAAAAGCAAGTCAATCTTACTAAGGTTTATGAAGAATAAGGACTTGTTTCTTTTTAACCATGATAGACTTGCCCATAGAGAAGAGTTACTTCCTTTTAAACTTAGCATTTAGTTATGAAAAAGCCTGTTAACACTGTAATGTCACTGGCACAATTATAATTTTCACGGATGGCATTGCCTCTGGGGAGAAATGTGAAAAATGTGAATTTCTAGACAGTACAAAAATATATTTCACTGCAACATGTCAGTTTAGAGATGAAGAATGAAGATTTTAAAAATACCTTCTAGAAAATGAATTTTTCACACAGTTTCCCAGCTTAACAAAAAAAAGTCTGGAGATCTTATCGCTCCTTTTCTTCATCTATATATGTGCTTTCTCTGAGAGATCTGCCTGCTGCCTGGGAGTGGGACTGCTGGTCACTGGTCAGCCAGTAGCTGTGGTGCAGGTTACATACCCAGGGTACATCACATTAACACTTCCCTGCTGGAGCTGGGCAGATCTCATTAAAATCCCAGGCTTTGGATCTCCAGCTTGCCATTTAGGTGCAAGGGTAATTTTTGGTACCCATCTTAAAAGGGGGTCCAATGCTTCAAAAGACTAAAGCTGTTTCAAAGACCAGTCTTTGAGACTCCTGTAGCTTTTGCATGTGTGCTAGTATGCCACTAGATAGAATTCTTGCTTTCAGTCCTTCAGACTTGATGGAAACAGAATACACGGTTTGGTTGCAGGATTATTTTTCTTAACACTTAGTTCTGCTTTGTGGGATAAAGCAGAAACATACAAGCTGAGGGTGATTTTGAATGTGGGTTTGTTTCCAGAATGCAAGCTATAGCTGAGGCACATTTCAGTGAAAACACCTGGGAATCATAATTACACAGGTTCCTCAAATCCTTGTGGTTTTGCTAGTTTACTGCAGTTTGTTCAGGTCTCTGTGGAAGTCCCCCTTCCACAACTTCTGCTGTGTGTGTAAGCTAGTTTCTGACACTGAGGTAAGTTGATGATTTGCGTTTCTTCAGTGTAATGTATCATCAAACCAGCTTCTTTGAATTCTACACCATTACTCAGAAAATTGACATAAATAGTATTGTCTGAGTTATAAAGCAGAAAAAGCTTGACTTTAGTTAGTCATCTTACATGTGTCCCTAAGAAATCAAAATGCTAATGATAGTCAGCACTTTGACCATAAATCAGCATCATTGCATTGGCCTGGATTTGGGTGATTTGGCCTCAGCTATCTTTTCTACTTCTGTCACATTAAACTGGGATTAGTCTTTTACTGTCTTGTTGGAAAAGGGGTAGATGCCAGTCTAAGAGAAGAATCAAATTCAGTGCACATTACTGAAGTTAGATAAGAGACCATTTGTTGAGTGATGGTTATGTATAAAATTTTGTGTTGCAGTGTCACTGGTACCTGTGGGTACCCAACACCCAGTGTTTGAGATTGGGTTTGGTTGTTTCCAAAGGCAAAGTTACTTGTACACTCCATTCCACTAAACAGGCAGGCAGTCATCTTGCTCACCACAGATTTGGTAGCACCTTCAAAATGACTGCCTGTCACTGAGGAATTGCTAAACAAAATATAGTTATTTCAGCTTCTAGAGGAGTTGAGAAAGTCACCTTCCCAATGGGAGCAGTTCTTCCACATCCAATTCTCCAATGGATTTCCTAAGTGAACATTACGAGTTCTCTTCTCTGCCTGCCTGCAGAGTGCCTGATAAATTTAAAGATGCACCTTTTTTCACTAAATATTGCAGCACTGTATTTTTTTATTTCCCACTCTAGGGCTGACGTAAGATACTTAAAAGCAACACTTCACCGTGGATAGAGGTACACTGAGAAATACCACTGTTCACCTGGTGTGCAAAGACAGTTGCTTTAGTTTCCCTGTAGATGGGCTGTACCTGCCCTTCAGAAGAGTCCAAAATGAACATTATCCCGGGTGTTGAGAGAGAGAGAGTACCCTTCAGCTTCTGCTTTATTAAACTCCCATTATGCCTCTTTAAGAGTATAAAAGACTTCCAGAAGTTTTGGCTGTGGAGAGCTGCTGGCCGAGGATATAGAAGATGCTCAGACTACCCCAGTGCTGCAGATGTCTGCCAGGTTCTTGTAACTGTGCTTGACATCCTTGTAGTACAGCTGAGAGCTGCAACCTTGACTTCTCTTCAGTTTCAGTGTGTTTATGAGGAAGAGTTATTGGAACAGATACCTGCCTGCAGAACTTCTATAAAACCTAATTTTCTAACTTCCGAAGTTTGGGGGTTTTTGCTGTTAAGTCATTTACCAGCAAGCTACATAAAGTCACTGTGAGAGTGGATTGTCTATGATAAGGGGTTAGAGAAACTCTCAAGTTCAGTTGAGACAGAATCTGGACATTCACACCCCAAAGCAGTTCAGAATACTGACTTTAATATCTGGAATCATGCAGTACTTTTGTTGTACTTCAGAAGTACAAAATTTAACCTAACCTTATGGGGCTGGCTACATATGCTCTTCATAGAATCATAGAATGGT
>NW_010245384.1:7470-13256 GCF_000690775.1 Eurypyga helias | reverse complement strand
TCGCGGCTCCCCTGGGAGAGGACGGATGGAAGTTGCCGGGTGATGCGAGGTGAGGAGGTCCTACCTGGATGCGCGTGAAGTTGGCACCAGGTCTCCACCTGCTTATTCAAGGAGCAGTTATCCGTTTGCACCTGAGAGAGATGGCTTCATGCTAGAACTGGGGGTAGCAAAGAGGTGACCCCTCTTCAGCAGTTTTTATATATGGTAAAATAGAATGCCCCTTAGTGCTGGAGAAACAGATGCTACACAGATGCAAGTTACACTGTGCAGAGTTATTAGCAGTTTTCAGGTTGTTAGTTCGAAACAGTTTACGCTGGTTGACTATACTTCAGTTACTAATTAGCACCTATTTGATAGTCTCAGACAGGTGTTCTGCGGGCCCCAGACTACACTCCGGAACACATGGCTGTTTTTTAGTAGTTGATCGGTCATGTTACCAGTGGATTGGTAACAGTCAATCCCGCTGATTTTGTAGAAGGCAAAGAGCACTTCTGCAGCCTGCTGTGATTTAAGTTACAAACTGCAGCTCTGTTATCTAATAGTTTTCATTCTTGATACCTACCTCTGGCAGTAACAGAATTCTAGTTTGAAGGGAAGATCTGCATCCTTCTCTATATGCATGCTCAAAAAGAAGTCTGAAATCTTAAGTTACGTCGGTATGGAGTCGGGCTTGCTTGACTTTGGACAGAGACTGATAATCTCATAAATCTTTTGCAGAGCTATTGCTTGGGTGTCACATTCTGGAACCTTTCAACCAAAGAGGTGCACTAGAAATAAGCCATTCTTCAGTAAGAATGTTTTTCAGTTTTCTGATTGGAAAACAGTGATAAGTAGGATGCTGTTTGAAATGCCTCGTTCTGCATGCCACATGCATGTGTTGGAAATGTTTATGTGGTATTTGCCACTTATTTACACATGCTTATTGAGATACTGAAGTCATGTTTGGTAGGTATTGGCTTTGGAGAGCATTTCATTAAAAGCAAATTTTGCTAGTAAAGGATGACAACTGCAGATTGGTCACTATTGCATGTGACATTTTTGACAGGTGTTGTTCAATATTTGTGGAAATAAAATAAAAATATTAAAATAAAATATAAAGAAAAGAAACTCCTGATAAAAAAAGTTACTTGATACTTCTTGGGTTTTTTCTGTGATTGTCATTACAAAAGGAATTATTTTTAAACATAATTGAATGAAAGACAGCAGAAATAACAACCTTAGCATCAAAAGAGACAACAGAGTGCCATAAAAACCCTTACAAATTCCACTTTTTGAAGGCTTGTGAGATGGTCAAACACTGTCTATTTTTAAGCATATCTCATTCAAAATTATAATCACAAGCATCTGGATTTTTCCAAGATGTGAAATTGCAGCCTGGCACATGAGGTTTGATTTTTCACTTGTATTTTCTTCATGGTTTTTTTTTCTTTCTTCTATTTACACAGTTCCCTGCATAATCAAATATAATTCTAATTAAATATTCCAGTGAAACAATATTGTATTGTGGATTCTTATTCTTAAGTGTCCTTTCATTTTCTGACGTTAGGCTAGTATGGCTGGGCCCTGTTCAGATGGGGTTTAGACTAGCTGAACTAATTGCTTGATTTATCTCTTTTAGCTATCTGATTTCCTGTTACATGAAACAAATGTAGCTGCTTCTTTGCACACAACAGATTTATGGAACAGTCTGTTACAGAGCTACCTTCTCTGAATTGTAGAGCAACAGAGAGTGATCAAGTGTATGTCTTTTGATCATGATAAAAACAACTCAGAGGAGAGTGTAAGCTTTTTTTTTTTTTCCATCAAGCAGTAATTAAAAAGAAAACTACAAGGTTAAAATATTTTAGCAGGATGAGAAAATGGGCCTGTGCAGTGTCATTGTCTTCGTACACTTATGAATTCTTTGTTTCAATGCTCGTGCCATTTCTCTGTAGACAAGAATGGCCAACAATTACCAGAAAGACAGCTCAAACAGTCCCTCCGGAGAAGGATTTACCTAGTGTAAAAGATTTCTATTGTCATCTGCTGGATGTAATTGGAACTGGGTCAGAGTTTGTGGATACTATTCATTTTTCTGGCCATGTTTTCAAAGAACAGATACAAGTCTTGGTAGTGCTTATGGACTTGGAGAGGACTGTCAGTACAAAAGGAATCTTGGTCTGAATAAGTTCTGAATAAGTTTAAGTATCTGCATGTCTCTCAGTAGTTTCCCTTAAGACTTTTGTGGTACTTTCAGAAGTGAAGATTCAATGGGAAATTCTCAGTGATTCATGCACTGATTTACTTGTTTCCAGTTTCACTCCATATCTGATTGTAGCATGCAAATTTTCCACATACCTGCACTTTGCCAAAATAAAGAAGTAGGAATTTACTTTGGATGACCTGTTCTTACTGTTTATCAGAGCATATGGGCATTACTGATGGCAGTTTGTAGAAAATGTTAGATCTCTAGAGACCTTCTCTTTTACTTGCCAGGGCGTCAGATCATTTCAAAGATGACGGAAGCTATAGAGGTGAGGGAAAACTAGGAAATGGGAAGTAATCTGTAAATAATCTGCTTTGCCAAGGAAATAAATGAGAACCTTTCTTCTTAGTTTTACATAACCTGTTGTCACTGGCAATGGTTATGCCTAGACAAAATAGGTTTATAACAGACACATCCAAACACAATGGAGGAGGGCAAGCAAAATGGCTGCTTCCAGATATTTAAGAGGTAATTACAGAACTATGATGAAAAAAGCCAAATCAAAGCTATTAGACACAGGACTTAGCATGGCAATTCACCTCCTGTCTCCTAGCAATATTATTAGATTTGCCAGTCTTCATTCAACATAGAAGCACTGGAGTGGAAGAGCCTGCCAAGCCACTGAGTCCACAGAGCAAGTTATATACACCTTTTTGTTAACTGGTCAAGTTGCATTTGGAGTCAGTGGTCCTCTTTCTGTCACTATGCCTTTTCAGAAGGGTTCTGTGGAAGCTCGTTCCCTTGCTGGTTAGATACACTCTAATCTCCCTCTCAGAGGCACTCAGGGTTAGTCTGTACTGATTTCTTAATGTTCAGTGTATGCTCCAGTATACCTCAGTCTAAAATAGTTCTCATTTCCTAATGTGCGCTCCAAGTTACTATTGAGAGAAACCAGCTCATGTTTTACATATGCATTCTCTTTAGATTTCTCTCATAAAATAAGATCTTCATTCTTCTGGTTTTCCTAATAACGTTTTTTTCTGTACTTCCCAGTTTTAACTTAGCTTTTATAAACACACTTGACCAGAATTGTTACTAATGTCATCTCACCAGTGCCTTAGACAGTGGCATTAGTATTTCACTTCATCTCTTGGCCTGGTGCAGCTGCTCTGGCAATTGAGAAGCTATCCAGTCTTTGCTAGTGTCATGACCCTTAGTGCTGCGCTAAACAGGGCAAAAGGAAGAGAAATGTAGCCATCTCCATTCTCTTTCCTAACCCCCAGTAAATCCAGATTTATTTCTACTGGACTACTTGGCCTGACACAGCTTGTGTTTTTTCTGTTCAGAGCTGCACTATTTTGGTGGCTTCTTGACATCCTCTGTTAGACTAACCCACTTAGGACTTTATCTCTGGTTTTGCCGTTGTTTGGAGAAGAGGATTAAACCTTCCTACCGAGAGTGGGAATTGGAAATACGTTTCTTAAGCTACTTTTTTCATGGAGGAGGTAAACTTAGGTTAAAGAAAGTCAAATAAGGGATAATGCCCTGGCTCACCACAAGTAGATTCACCAGAATCCATGTGCTAGAACCTTGCCAGAACTGTTCTTGACTGTCCCTTGCATTCTGCTGTCCCGGGCAGCACTATGGTCACGTTCATGCTGCTGATGTGAAGCAAGCAGAGCTTCTTTAAAATGTGGACTGTCACCTCTCTGTATATTCCCAGCATTCCCCAGCTTGGCATTTCAATATGCCATTTAAAATAAAACCTTGCATTTCTGACTAAACCTTCCAGACTGGGTTATGATAAGCTTATTCGTGAATCTAACCTCATAATACCTTGAAGCAGATAAGCTTCTCCTGATGCTGCCAAGTACATTGGTTCACAAACTGTGCTCTGCAGATGGCTGGCAATCCGCAAATTCCAAATAAGTGGCTGGTGCATTGTCCACTGAACTCTGTTAAGTCTTATTAATTGCTTGGTTAAAAATTAGGTGATAAGGATTTGTGAGAATTGGCTGTGATCTGCATCTATGGATACTTATGTACTCACTGAGAGCACACCAAATGTAAGACAGGTTAAGCAGCTTGCCCAAGATTTAGAAAAAAAATGAAAACAAAAGTTACAGGATACCTCTGAAAGAGTTAGGAATAAAGTCCAATGTCTAGATTATTGGTCTGATATTTTGCTTAGAAAATCACAGAGTTATTCTTGACTGGGTTATATTTTCATGGTGTTCTTTTATATAAGGATCTTGGTATCATTTTGGCTACTCTGATGATGACATTTGATCTGCACATTAAAGACACTCACTTGTGGTGCATCCTACATACAGTCTTGTGAGTTACAAGCATGGAATTTTCCTGTTGTATTCCATTTTTTTCAATATCCATTGACTAATTATATTTTACAAAAAGCAAAAATATCACCTCTCAAAAAACTGCATGTGCAGGGAACTCTGTCTTTTTACTAAAATAATGACTGAAGTCAGTTTCTTTATAGAAAGCAATGGAAATGTATGTATTTGTGCACCATATATAGACAAGTAGTGTTGCTTTTTGAAACAACTCTAATTTAGATAATCAGTGTCTGTCTATCCATACTGTAGGTAGAAACAAGGCATTTTTCCAGGGCTGAGTATTGATCTTTTCCTTTAGGACATGCCGGTGATTATAGTTTTAAAAAGAAATCAATGTATTTGTGAAAGGCACAAATGAATGAATCTCAGTTTTTTCTGTCCCAGCTTTTCTTCCCTTTTGCATCATATTTTCCAGGGGCAATTTATCCTGAATTAGGCATCTAGAGTGGGGTGGATATAGAAGTGCATATATAATTCTGTCAAAGAATGAGGTCCTCTAAGGCCATAAGAGTAACATAGTCAAGTGTTTTATTATTATTGTGAAGCTGGCAGGCAAACACATAGTTTTTCAGACTTTTGTTCTCAACCCTGTCCTGTTTTAACCCGTTGTTTTGGGATCAAGGAAAAAGCTGACTTGAACACTACCTGGGTCTCATAGGGAAAACTCTTCTTAATGATTAAACTCAACTATGCCTATAAATAATCCACATTTAAGGAGTTTAAAGATGTGCTGTAATGACGGAAGCATACATAGCCATCCTTTTTTGTCCTTGGGCCATATTCAAGCTGGGGACATACCTTCTCCCAGTTTTGATAAGGGGCAGGCATGTGAGACCAATCAACCTCTTTTCGTTGTCAAGTCTGTCCTGAGTCCTCAAGGAAGTGGCCTGAGACTGCCGTTGGTGCTAGCATCCTGATGGGTGTAGGGATTCTTCACAAAAAAGCAAGTATGCTAATGAAAATAGCCTTGTGCATTCTCTCTTCAATTTTAATAAATAGGGACAAAATTTTACCGAAGAGAAAACTCAGTGTGTTTTGCTGAAAGTGATGCTTGTTTATATATCCGTTTAATCATTTGAGAAGAGAATTTTGTCAAAATAAAGAAAATAATTTTGCTTTCTTGGAAACAGAGCATCATAACATTAATGAGGTTGGCATGTTTGTTTGGTTCCCATCCATGTATGCCATATTTAGTTACAGGCCTGAACATGGCAGTCCTGGTGATTACTTCCAGCATGGTTTTC
>NW_010245384.1:0-7416 GCF_000690775.1 Eurypyga helias | reverse complement strand
AAGTCCTGTAAGGAGTGAACTGACATATTAATATGTCAGGAAGTGGGCTACAGTGCATCCCATACGTACTTGAAGTCATCAGATTTCATTTAAGAAAGAGAAGCACTGCAGGCATATTCACAAAGTTCTAGAGGACCAAACATCTAAGTTTCCCTTATGGTCAGTAAAAAAAAAAAGAGACTTCTCTAGGGTATCCCTTAGAGCTGGAACTTGATGTTAGTGAATTGTAGTCTGAACAATCTGTGTCCATGCTTCCTACAGAACGAGTAAGTTTGGGTAGAAATGGAAGTCTTAGCACCCAGACTAAGTCTGAGGTTTCTTGAGGTTGGTGTAGGCACTAGCAGTTTTCTGAAACTCATTTGGATTTTGGACACAAGAAAGGATCACTCTCAGTAGTCTATAGAGACTGTCTCTCTAGGCTAAAGTTATAGTCTCCCCAAACAGTGTGAATTATTACCAATACCTCACTAATAATCTCATGATTCCCCAGGTGGGAGATGGAGAAATGAGTCCTTCCCCATGCCTTTCCTATGCTTTCTGAATCCTGTAATGAGTAAACAGGTGTTCTTCTACCACAGAAATAAAAGCTGGCTACAATTCTGTGTTCAACTTGCCCATAATTCTGCCTATGGTACTGCAAGTAATGAATCCATAAGATCAAGGCACAGTGAAGGTGCTGGTTGTTATTTTGTTATTATTTTTTAAGAACTTTTAAGGAAACTATTGAATGGATAAGGCACCTACACACATTAATTTAGAGGAGCGCTGAAATTTCTTTGTGGGGGAAAGTCTGTATTGTGTTTAAAGCCATCCACAGGAAACACATTCTTACAGAGGAAGACTACATAATCTACAAGATTTAGAGAGATTACTATCAGAATCCATGTATCCTGATTCCTCTGCTCACTGGATCATACTGTTCCTGAAGTGTTAAGGAATTAACACTTTAATTAAGTGTTAAAGCATTAAAGTACTTAAGGGTGAATTGTAAGGCACGGAGGACTGAGGGCAGCAAATGAAATCAAAGCTAAAACCCCTTTTTGTAACCCTTAAGTGAGCTGAAGAAGCTACATCGAAGGCTTCCTCAGATTTAAGATCAAGAAATAAAATTATTACTATTCTTGCTAGATGTGGTAACTTGTGGTTTCAGCTGCTGCATTACAGAGAGGAGCCAGATGGGCAGCAGAACATGCTGCTGGGGAAAGTCAACAGGTTACATGCTGGCATCCCCAGCCACTGCACAGTCTTTTATTGACTTCTTGTTGCAAACTCTACACAACATCAGCATACTCTTTACTACTTTACCCATTTGTGATTAAACTGGTATTAATAGCATTTAATTTTCTCTTCCTCATGTTCTAAGCAAAATATCCTCAAATAGTTTTACAAACAAGGAGAGTAGTGAAGGTGGACAGATTTTGTTTCTGTGATAGATATGAGAAAGTTGAAAGATTAGTGGTGTGTATTCTTGGTAATATTTATGGGTTTGTTCTAAAATTTCTTTGTTGCATGACTGCAAAAGAATGGAATAAATATTGACCAATGCAAACACTCAGGATGCAAGCACATAGATACACAAGACTACCTTTAATCAAGAACTTCAGTCGCTACCAAATAAAAGAGTAATTCTGAAATCAAGCACTCCCTAATTCATTATTTATGAAATACAAATATTAAACTGAATTTTCTCTCAAAAGCTTGCTGCTTCCATTGTCTCCTTCAGGACCTTTTTTGTCCCCGTGTCTATATGCCTCTTCAGTAGCCCAAAGAAGCTGGCATACTGTTATTTGTACTATGAGACAGCAGAATTAGCTCAGGAAATGTATGTAGTAATTGAAATTCTGCTGAGAAGGTGGGTTAGTGTACATCCCTCCCCATGGTTCAGGCTGTCCTCCCTCATTGCCCAAATGCACTCGGAGATGTCTGAGAAATCCAGATCTATGAGAGCTTGGATGTGAGCTGCTTTTCCATAAACCTTTATGTCAGGGTATGATGTCTGTCTTTCTGTCTGAAATCAGTGTGCAAGTGTTGCCCTTCATGTTGCAAAACTCCAAGAGTTTAAAATTCTGCCAGGCTCACAAAACACTTGAGAATTTTTCATAAAAACATATGAGGTGAAACAACACCTAGTTCTAAGTTCTTTATTTTTGCCATCTGTTTTTTCAGCATCCCAGGTAGAATTTTGCTCAAGTTTTCAAGTTAATCTCTGCAACTCTTCTGAAAGCTGAAAGTGTACTTTTTATAAATGGAACACATGCTCACTGAAGTGCCTAGAGCAAAATAAACTTGCTATTTATCAGTATTCAGTAATCTGTGCTTACTCAGGTGTTTTATATGGATTAGAAACTGTATTTTTTAAGGACTCAAATTTGAAAGCATTGGCAACTGCCACTTAGGATGACGTTGCATTAACACTGAAAATTCCAAAACTATAGAACAGGCTAGAACTAGAAAAAATCAAGACCTTATTTCAGAGGTATATACCCAGCTAGGTACTTAATGGTATAGTAACTGAAAACAGGTAAAGGCAAAATGTTTTGAATAAGGTTATAGGCATTACAGAAGATAGCAGTATATTTACAGTAAAGTAAATGGTTCAAGAGTTTTATCAGATGTAAAACATATTAAGCTTTTGCTTAGAAATATACCTCTTATGTCACAACACAGCATTTTCTTCTTTTGCAAGTGAAGTATCTTTGTATTTTCATTGATGACTTCATTCATCACATTTTTAGAAGGTAGATCTTTTTAATGATACATTCAAGAACTGTGCTGGATTTTTAGAATTATTTTTTTTTTGGTACCAGTCACCAGTGATGTTTACATCCTCTCTTGCAACTGGAACTATTACAATGAATACAAGAATTATAAAAAAGAATTAAACCTCTGTGAATTTCTTGTTCATTCATATCTGTTATCAAAAACTCTAATAAAATCTAGGTGTTTCCAGTTTTATATGATACTATGAATGATTTCTTTTTATTTTTAATTACAGATGGCATCTGCTCAAGATTCCAGATATGGCCAGAAAGATACCTCTGACCAGAATTTTGATTACATGTTCAAACTGCTCATTATCGGCAACAGCAGCGTTGGAAAAACCTCCTTTTTGTTCCGATATGCTGATGATTCCTTTACATCTGCTTTTGTAAGCACGGTTGGGATCGATTTCAAAGTAAAAACGGTTTTCAAAAATGAAAAAAGAATTAAGCTACAGATTTGGGTAAGCCAAAAATAATAATTCTATGAACTAAGCAAGCTGTAGCAGTTCGATAGATAGGATTTAACCTACTGTAGGTTTTGCACTGAATGTCATAAGCTTTGTATATATATATAGCATAGTAATGAAAAAGTAGTTAATTTCCCGCATGATTTTTCTGTCTTGAATAACAGAGCATAGACAGTATTTTTAAGGTATTGAAGTACAGCAGAGTATATATGCTGAATTAAATTCCATTAAGAAATAACACATGTTGACACATATTGATATCTGTGCAGTGAGGTATAAACAACTATGCATTATGTAGGCTATAGAAAGTGATACATGTTATTAAAACATACCTTGAAATACCAGTTAGGATCTGGTTTCTTCCTACAAAACATTATAAATTCATGTAGCAGCTATGATAGTGGATGCGTAACAGAAGGTATAACTTTTTGCTTTGTTAGTTATGTTTGTCATCATGATCACCAGAAACACCTTCATTCTGCTGAGGAAGAAAACGTGGAAAAAGAGAGGGCTACAGCCATGTTGCCTAAGTATACAAAAACCTTAGAGATGGTAGAAAGATGCCAAATGTAGGTGAGTGTGATGTCAGGGAATAGGTGTTCTCAGAAAGAATGGATAGCCCAAACTTATTTATGTAGGCGTGGCATCTCCTAATTTTTGGGTGATAGGGTGACACTTAAAGGAGAAGGGGAGGATTTAACATTTAACCGTGTGAGACCTGGAGTTATAGCTCAGGTCTTTGCCATCTTCCTTGGGTGCTTGAAGATTTTGAGCAATGTTTCCTTTGTGAGAAATTCTTAACAATCTTATTAATGAAGATTTCCTTTCTTAGTGCAAGTAATTTAAAAAATTTTTAATGATGGGCAGCCATTAAATCTTAGGAAACCTTGGATCAAATATGACTAATTTGTCCAACTTTTTGGACAGAAGATGAACAGGTGAACTGTTCTGACTTTCCTAGGCTGTACCTTGTTCATGTCTTTTTAGGTAGACTTCAGCCCTTGATATCTCAAATCATTTGTTATTCTGTGCCCTCTAGGAATTGGAACATGGACATTTTGCCTCTCTACCCCTCTCTCTTTGTAAGCTTAGATTCTTGCTATTATAGTAACAGTGCTACGTGCTAGGTAACTCTGTCATGTGAATGCTTTGACTGCAGTAACGTGCTAATTTCATTGTAGTACTTCAATGTTGAAGATCACATGATAATTCACATAGAATCATAGAATCATAGAATGGTTAGGGTTGGAAGGGACCTTTAAAGATCATCTAGTTCTCAACCCCCCTGCCATGGGCAGGGACACCCTGCACTAGACCAGGTTGCTCAAAGCCACATCCAGCCTGGCCTTGAAGACATCCAGGAATGGGGCATCCACAACATCTCTGGGCAACCTGTTCCAGTGCCTCACCACCTTCTCTGTGAAGAATTTCTTCCTGACATCTAATCTAAACCTCCCTGATTTCAATTTATACCCATTACCCCTTGTCCTATCACTACAGGCCCTTGTAAATAGTCATCTCCCAGTGCCCTTGTAGGCCCCCTTCAGATACTGGAAAGCTGCAATGAGGTCTCCTCGGAGCCTCCTCTTCTCCAGGCTGAACACGGCCAATTCCTGCAGCCTTTCATCATAGCAGAGGTGCTCCAGCCCTCTGATCATCTTCGTGGCCTCCTCTGGACTCGCTCCAAGTGGTCAATATCCTTCTGATATTGAGGGCTCCACAGCTGGACGCAGCACTCCAGGTGGGGGCTCACCAGAGCAGAGTAGAGGGGCAGAATCACCTCCCTCGACCTGCTGGCCACACCTCTCCGGATACAGCCCAGAATACGGTTGGCTGTATACATTGACATTACCTTATTATTTTTTGATAATGGAGCAATAGAATTGTCTTCGCATTAGTCTTTACACATTTCTTTTAATCACCAAGTATCTTCTACAATAAAATTTATTGTTCACGTCTCTTTTAGCAAAAGCAGCAACGTTAGTTTACAATGTTATATTAATGTGATTGGTTTGACACCGGTATATTTCTTATAATGCCTCTCCATGGCAGAGTACAAATATGTGCTTAGCTCAAAGCAGTCCATTAATCTAAATGTGTTCAGGGCTATCCGTGGCATAGAGAGGATGTAGCAGCTGTATTCTTGCCAGCTGGAGTAAACTTCCAGTTCTAGCAAAATGAAATTTTTGTTGCTCTCCGCATGACAGTAACGTTCAGAGTCCAAATGGACTCTGACAGTCCTTGCCTGAAGATCTTGCAACTGAAATGAGTGAAACAAGCACAAGGGCTCCATGTCCTGTAGGGAAGAAGAAACAGAGGCCGGGAGCATGGAAGAAGCCTTCCTAAAGTCACCTACCAGGGCATAGTATTTGAGACAGGACTTCAGATCTTACTTTCATGTTAAAACTTGTTACCCCAGCCAGCACTACACTTTTGTTTCTTCTTCTTCCCTGTTAAAATTTCAATGCCAGTTCTTAAAAGGCCTTGTCATTGCCAAATTAACTCAATTGGTTCACAAACAACTGCTGTTTGCACATTTTAGATGGAGTATTCTGCATTGGAGCATTGTGTTGCAATTACGCTTGGTAGTAGATCTGTTGACTGTTGCACCTTTGGGACCTTAAATAAAAATAACTAAGTATCTCAAAAAGCTATTTTAGTGCATGAAATCTGAAATAGAGCATTATTACCCCATCCCTCAAGCTCTCTCAACATCAGTGTTCGTAATATCCAGTATCTGTATATGTAACATCTGTCTATATTATATTCCACTTTATTACTTTTCTTTGATTATGCAAATGTCTTTCTTAAGTTAATTGTACTCCTGCAATATGCATTTCCATTTCAAACTGCATTTATGAAAGACCCTATGTGTTAGATAAAATATGAAATTGAATAAATTCTAGTGAGTAGGATTTGACGTTAAAATCCAAGTAGAAACATGCATGAGGTTATAACACTTCCTTCAAAATCACTGGAAAAATATTTTGTGACATCATGTGATAAATGGTATTCAGCATATATGAAATAAAATGTTCTGAAAAATCTCATAGGTTTGAATAGTCAGTAGAAACTGGAAGTGGAACTTTAAAATGTGTTCCGAATGACAAGATGAGAACTAAATTACTTTGCTGTAAACTGCAGTGAAGAAAGACATGGAATGACACGGTTTTGCTGTCCTTGCCTCGCAGAAAGTTGCAGAAATGTGTAAACAGTAATGTTGTTAAGTTCCTAAAAATCCCTAGCTACAGACACCGTTAATCCAACATGTGTCCTGTTACAATTTTGTACATATTCTTCTTGGGTAGACATGTAAACTTCATGTTTAATAGCTCTTTCAGCATGATACTGTGTGTTCAACTGGAAGTGTGTTGGATCTTTTGATTTCCTCAGGGGAAGATTCTCAGATGCTTACCAATGAAGGTAACCAGTGAAGTTTGTTTGAAAGTCAGCATGGGCACTTTCTTAATGGCATGCACTACACGATTATCACAGATGAACCAGCAAGGGTTAACATGTTGAAGTAGGTGCTGTCTTACATACTGAGATGCCCTGCAGGTCTTTTGTTGGAAATTTTTTTGTGCTTTGAATCAATGGTGTTATATTCTTGGATTCGAAGATTCTGAATTGAATTGTTTTCTTTCATTGTTCAGGTCAGGGAGGATGAGGCTCTCTAGTAATTACGTTTATTGCTTTTTCATACGGTCAGGAAGAGCCTGCTGGGAGCACTGTAACATCTGCTTTGTTTTTTCCTTCTGAGCCAAACACTTTCTTTCCACAATATTTCTTACTGAAACCGATTCAAGTTCAGAGTTCAAGTGCTACATTCATTAGTGATAGCACATTACCTTGTCATAGGACCACCAGCTGGTCTTGAAATTTTGTTTCACAGCAAGTTATAAATGTCACAGCCCTGGATTGGGCATTAGGAAGACATCATATTAATAGGTTTTTTTCCTTTTAAAGGAGAAAAATCTGTTGAAAAAGGTGCTTTACCTAAAAAGGTATTGATTTCACAACAGAAGCTATAAGAAGTTCTGCAAAGGAATGTTGTCTGTAGGCAGAACATAGGTGCATAGGATAAAGGTCCATCAGAGGACTTTAGGATGTTTTACAGTGTCAAATAATGAACAGCAATATATTTTTCCTCCATTTGGTTTGAGCTAGTGTGCTGGGTTCAGCCAGGA
>NW_010245383.1:0-5157 GCF_000690775.1 Eurypyga helias | reverse complement strand
GAGCCCACCCCCAGCTTACGTACTGGGCATGGCTTTCTATGGAATGAAATACCCCTCCGGTCAGTTTGGTTCGGTCAGTTTGGGTCAGCTGTCTGAACTGTGTGTCCCCCCACACTGCCTGTAGTGAGAAAGCTGGGAACGCAGCTGCAGTATCAGAAGCTGAGAGAGACCTTGAATTTGGTGCAAGCATT
This sequence comes from Eurypyga helias, assembly GCF_000690775.1. Classification (NCBI taxonomy): domain Eukaryota; kingdom Metazoa; phylum Chordata; class Aves; order Eurypygiformes; family Eurypygidae; genus Eurypyga; species Eurypyga helias. The sequence goes on along the minus strand of NW_010245383.1, from coordinate 4,966 downwards.
TCCCAGCACCAGCTAAAAGGACATCTTATCAGTGCTGTTCTCAGGGTAAATCCAGGAAGAACACAGCTTCATACCAGCCACTGTAGAGAGAGTTAAATCTTTCCTGACTAAACCCAGCACACCCAGCTTCCTATGACAAAGACCCTTTTTTGATGCAGTATAAGTGTATGTGCATAACCAACGAAGCTGGTGCAGTTTAAGTTAATCTCTTCTCCCTGCTTCATTGTTTTGTTACTGCTCCTTATCTGAGTATCATGACTGGCAATATGAGGACACCATGTCTGCTTCAGTGAAAAAGAAAGAAACCACCAGAGCTGCGCAAGATCATACCATTAATAATTTCCAGACAGTGCTTTCTAGTTTTCTACACAACTCATTTGATGGTCCATCAAAGTTACCTGAAGAAGTTAGATTAAAATAACAAAATAAAAATAAAAGCAAGGCATCAGCATCAGGAGATTTGTTGAATTATGATTACTGAATTAACAAAAACATTAATCCCCTGACCTGATGAAAGAGGGGACACACAACAGACTGCCTGCTCTACATAATCTCTTCTACACAAGGGACTCTTCCTCTTGCTATTTGGAATACCTGTGGGGGTTGGGAAGGGGAAACGTTCAACTTGCTCTTCCTTTAAGTCCGAGGAGAGGTAGTTAGAAGATGTTGTAAAGAAAAAGTAATGCAAAGCCCATAGCACGTTTAAGCACTCCAGCAATACTAGGAAATTTCTGGAGCATTAACATCTCATATTTTCTCCCCCAGGTTCCACACAAGGCATGGGCACACCCTGTGCTCCTGTTGCAGCTTCTCCTGCCTTCTTTTTCCTGGAGAGGCCCTGTCCTTCTCTGACAAAGCGCAGTGCCGGGGCTTTTCTCCAGGGCCTGTCTGCACAGACTGACCTGCTGCCTTGCTCTTCTTCTATTTCTCTCATCTTCAGCAGACAAATTGCCCTCTCTTTCTCCTTCCTGGTGTTTTTCTGACATACTTGGTTTCGCTGTTTCAGACAACACTTAATCCTGTGAAATCTCAGAGTGGATGAGGATAACAGTTCTTTAATATGACTTTCTGAGTGTCTTTGCGCTGAAAAAGCGAATCTCATTTGTGAGTGTTGGTGCAAGAAACGCGAATGCAATTTCCTGAAGTTTTGCATGAGACATGCGGGAGCAACAACGTACCTTTCATACCCTGCCAACGTGATTTCATAAGGTCTTGGAGAATGTGGACTCTAGGGACAGTTGATAGCCAGCTTGTTATTTTGTGTAGCTGCTATTTGCTATGTGACCTTTACACGAGCAGCTCTTACTGTATATTGGGATATGTGTGTGCTTGTCCCTCTGCCCATGGCCTCTGTGTTAGGTCCTTCACAAAGGCAAACCCACTGTACCCATCCTTACTGGGGAGACAGTTAGTCCTGAAGGAATTGTGCAGCCGAGTAAAAAGGTCTAATTGGATTACCCCTCATTTAGAGGGCTTAGTGCATTTAACCAGAGTTCTTTCCCTTCACCTGGTATCAGAAAATAAAGATTACTAAACCAAAAGCTACCGGGTGCTAGGCAGGAAGCGCTGCTGTTAGCATACTTAGAAGTAATGCCAAAGTTAGATGAAAAATATTGTTCTATTTAATATGTGTCCCATTCCCCACCCCCAAACCCCAGCGCTTTATCATTAGCAGAGCAAAAATTCTTACAGCATCCCTGTTAAGCAGGTGGGTTGACGAACAGTATTATCCTCATATTACAGAATGAATGAAGGCAGACTGGTCTCTGAGGCTATGTCTATATTAATGTCTATAATCATCCCATTAGTGCAGACATAGAATTACTAGCATACAATAATTCTTATATTAATAGAAATTTATAATAAAATGGGCCATTGCCCATTTCCTGACACCAAAATGACTGGCATGAGGTATTTTGTGTCCATACAGATGGTGAAAGACTTCAGCCAAAACAGGGTGACCGCTTTCAAATTACCTACTGGGAATGATTCTTAGTCTGTGTTTGTACCCCAAAACATGCCTACGAATTGCCTGGGAGAGTGTTAGTTGGCCCAGGTCAAAATGTGCCGCAGATAATTTCACAGTACACCTTGGCCCGTAGTTCGTAAGTACAGACATAACCAAAGGATCTTACCTCATGCCATGCAACAGCTATATCGCTGTACTTAATTCGGGGCATCATCTTTTGCTTTTGGGAAAACTGACTTTTGCTTTTGCCTCTCTTCCTCTCCTTCTCTCCCAGCCTGGCTAGGGTGTGTTGCCACTGGGTGGCAGATCCCTAGAGCAAACAGCATGTTTCTTTCCTGCTGGCTCACTTCTAACAAGGCCAAGAGCCTTGGCAACTATTTGCCATTTTGCAGATTCTTCTACAGGCGTTTAAGTTCTGATTAACTGGAGTTCCTGTTCAAGGACTAGACTCTCTCACCCATACAGTCTGGAAGCAGCACCTGTGTGTAATGCTCTGTTGAAAGCAGTAAGGCGAGATATTGCTTATCGTTAGAAAAGGTAGAAGATTCTGGCCACAAACTGTTATGTTGTAGAGGAAAATAAAGCCATAGGCAAAATTCAATACAAAGCAGAAGCGATACAGCATGTCTCTGCAAAAGGCTCAGTTCTGAGCAACTGGAAACTGGTGCAGCCCAGTATTGAATGTGTAGGAATCCCACAACACTGTATTACAAGGGACCGTAATACCCTTCATTACACAAAGTATGTATGCTGTGGGCCAAATTAATCTATGGCTCAGTTCTACCTGATGCATTAAAATTCCTTGGTTTATTAATTAGTCCCAGACCTAAATATTTTTCCACCATTCTGTCTGCCACTGTTGAAGCAGCAAGATTTTAATAAATTTTCATGCAACACAGCAAATTGCTTCCTAGAATTTAAATCCCCATTTATCTTGTAAAAGTCAGGGGCCTTTGATGAATATGGGAGTTGAGCCAACATTACTGGGACATTATATTCCAGAAAAGCTGCATGCAACGTAAGATGCTTTTTTCTATACACGACTCATCTATTGCTGTGAGCAGCATACAAGTCTATTAAAGTGGACTTAATATATTATTTTCTGAGTGTCTGTTCTAACTGGCCTGGAACAACAGCAGCAATCTGCTATCAAGATCCAAACAAGATCCCAGTGCATCCATCCTGCAGACAGGAAAGATGAAACAGATCATTCACTAACTCTCTGGAGCAGGAATTAGAATCCCTTTGACACCGGGTCAAAAAGGAAGGGGAAAAAACTGTAGGCAGGCAAACTCATTGCAGTTACAGAAAAAAGAAATGCTACTAATTTCATTTCCAGGGTGTCTAACATCAAATTGCTTCAACGCAGCACTCACACATGCTGCAGTTCAGAAGGTGCACGTACGTTTTAATTTCCATCCCACGATTTGTGATCCACCTGGAATTAAAAAAAAAAAAAAATCCTCCTAAACAGAACTTGCTATGCTTTTTCACAGCCTTGTCACCTCAAGATTAGCCTCCTGTAATACGCTTTGCTTTAGGCTGTGGCTTGAGATCATTCACAGCCTGAAGCGAGTCAGGAATGCAGCAGTCCCATACTAATCAGAGCTTAAGTTGGCAGCACGTAACACCGGCGCTCTCTGAGCTGCATTGGCTGCCAGCAGGATTCACAGTATTGGTGAGGACCTTTAAAACTCTGGGTGCAGGCTCTCTCCCCAGCTCATGCTACCAGACGGCTATCAGCAGGGGCATTTGGGCGGGAGCTCCGCTGATAGCAAAGACGGCCAGTGGGGCACAGTTTGCCAACGCCGCCGTGGCTCAGCTATTTACTGCACTAAACGGCCAGACCTATGGCTAAGCTCTTTTCTTTTTTCCCCTTAAGAATTTGGAGAAAGATGATCTGAGGGATGGACTGACTTTTTTTATGAGCTGATTCCAAAGCTTAGTATAGGCCTATGTGGTTTCATCACCTTTATAAATAAACCTGCACTATCTGAAATAGATTAAAATATGCTTGCAGGCAGCACCTGAGCTGCAGGCTTACTGAGTTTGTGGGCTTGACATATCCACCTGAACAGAACCTCTGTTTTACCTTACAAAGTGCTAAAGAGCAAATCTAATTACCGTGCTTCCATGAGAAATGTCTATATCAAGTCAACGGGACACAAGAGACAAGCTCTGAGTGATTGTTCCAAGCCTGGCCTGTGGAAAAACAGGACCTAAGCTAGTTAACGTGAAGTCCAGTTATAACACAGTGTTTTCTCTTGGGTGCTAGAAATGGCTGAACATTCAAGCGCCTGTATGTTGGTATTAAATGAGTTGTGTAAGTGACCCTGCCATAATACTAGATTTTACCATCCGTAGTGCTAATAGAAAACGCGCTGGTGCATATTAGTGAAGGAGAGTCCTGAATATGAAATAGCAATAGAGTTTAAAACAATTCTCAGGCCATTGTGCAAGGCAGGATCTGATAGCAGTAGTGGACACTTCTAGTCCCTGAGGGTCTTCTCTTCAGCGACAAGCGAAGAGCAGAGGCCGTTGCATGCTGAAGCATGCATGGGAACCTGGCTTGGGTGATGCAGCTGTAACTAAATCCCATTTGTAATGAAGCAGAAATGAAGTCTGAAGTTATTTCAAAAGATCTTTGGAGAGTTTGGAGGAGATGGCTCCCATCATCTTGGGCTGTTATGTTGAGATGGATCAAGAAGCATGCAGCCCTTTTTCTGCCTGAAGCAGCCATCTTGTCTGTGAAAAAATAATCATGGATTCTCTCTAAAGGGGAACACCGTTGTTCTTTGCTGTGCTCTGAGGCTTTGTGAAGGTGCTGTAATTTGATAACTTTCGTGCTTCTCACACATTCACAGAAGTGTACATTGCTATGTTAAAGACACACTTTAAAACACTAGAATGTGTTAATGATTTTTAAAATTCCTGCCTGACAAATAGCCATGTATTCACGTGCAAGCATGCATTCATAGAATGAATCATAGAATCATG
>NW_010245382.1:0-34079 GCF_000690775.1 Eurypyga helias | reverse complement strand
GTGGCTTTGGTTCAAGAGGACAAAAGCTTCCTTGACTGTTGTTTCACTGCTTGGTGAAATCTTCCTCCGCTGCCTTCCCGTGGGAAACACGCCCTTGAGTTCGAGGAGACACCTACCCAGGCTGGGTCTTTGCCATGACATCTGGGACACCGGGAACATCTGTGTCCAGCCCCACCACGGGACCACACCGACTGGCAGTCATCTGCTTGACCTCCCATCCCACCGGAGCCCGCTGCCTTCCCCCTCACAGGTCTCCCTCCTGGCCGGGCGAGGCATTCCGCCTCACCGCGCATGCATCTGTTGGGCTAGGAAGGTCCCCGTTGGTCAAAACAGCACCGCTCCAGAGACACCCCACTTCTCCCCCGGTCCTGTGGCACAGTCGGTACCTACAGTCAACGCCTTGGGCAGACGTGTTTTCCCTGACCCATTTGAGCTGGTAGCACATACTCCCGAGACACGCGGACTGGCTGATGCTTGAGCCCAGTTCTCCATAGGCACAGCTGAGGGGAAAGCTAATACTTCCTGTTGGTGGTGGGAAAACACTCGGATATTTAAATACATACACATCTGCAGAGGCCAGGGGGTGAAACAACCTCTTTTTATCACTGTCTTGGCTAACAGAGCCAGGAGGCCAGGCAGCTTTGTTCCTCTCCCGTCCTTTTCTGCTCAGAGCATTTCTTTATAATATCAGGAATTGGAGTTGCTGTTACCCAGTTGCTCCTTTTAGCTCTGTTATTTATAGAATTATAGAATCACAGAATGGTTTGGGTTGGAAGGGACTTTAAAGCCCATCTAGTTCCAACCCCCCTGCCATGGGCAGGGACACCTTCCACTAGACCAGGTTGCTCAAAGCCTCATCCAGCCTGCCCCGGAAGACAGCCAGGGATGGGGCATCCACAGCTTCTCTGGGCAACCTGTTCCAGTGCTTCACCAGCCTCTCCGGGAAGAACTTCTTCCTGATATCCAATCTAAACCTCCCCGCTTTCAATTTAAACCCATTACCCCTTGTCCTGTCACTACAGACCCTTGTAAAAAGTCCCCCCCAGCTTCCTTGTAGCCCCTTCAGGTACTGGAAGGGGCCCTAAGGTCTCCCCGGAGCCTTCTCTTCTCCAGGCTGAACAAGCCCAACTCTCTCAGCCTGTCCCCATGGCAGAGGGGCTCCATCCCTCAGAGCATCTTCGTGGCCTCCTCTGGACTCGCTCCAAGTGGTCAATATCCTTCTGATGCTGAGGGCTCCACAGCTGGACGCAGCACTCCAGGTGGGCTCTCACAAGAGCAGAGCAGAGGGAGAGAATCCCCTCCCTCAGCCTACTGGCCACACTTCTCCTGAGACAGCCCAGGATAAGATACTGAAATTCAGTTTGACCAGAACACTCCAGTGTGTTAAGAGTGACCAGAGAGGGTCACAGAGAGGGTGGTGAGGCACTGGCACAGGTTGCCCAGAGAAGCTGTGGATGCCCCATCCCTGGATGTCTTCAAGGCCAGGCTGGATGAGGCTTTGAGCAACCTGGTCTAGTGGAAGGTGTCCCTGCCCATGGCAGGGGGGGTGGAACTAGATGATCTTTAAGGTCCCTTCCAACCCAAACCATTCTATGATTCTATGACCGCTCCTTTTACTAAACACACTCTTACCCCACCGCTGCACACCACAGACAATGCCTGGATGCACCGGAACGCAGGGATATTCAGAAGACCACAGAGCAGAGGACTCCTGCTCTCCTCCCCCCGTTTCACTTGCAGTAGCTGGCTTAACCACCAGATGCCCTAGTGCGCTGCCTGGCAACCCAGAGCACAGTTTCTGGCGGCCAAGGCCAGGCTGATTTTGAACCACAGGCTTTGTGTTGTCCATTGTATGCGCTTTTTTAACTTCATAATTGCTCCGCGTCCAGGAAGAGCTGCAATTCCATGATACTGCCCACACATCCTGCGCTGCCAAGGGTTATACAAGCACTCAGTAAGCCGCAGCCTGGCTGCTCTGCACACACAAACCTCTGCCGCACACACAAACCTCTGCTGAGTGTCACCTCAACCCTTCCCGCAATCTGTCACAAAGCACAGCAGAACTGGCCACTCCTGTCAGGCCTCCACACACCACCTCCCAGCACAGGGCAGCCCTGTACACCCTTGTTCACCATCGAAGCCGGATGCATGCACAAAGGTGGAATTATCTGGTTTCTTGCCCTTCTTCAAGCTGTCAAACCCAACACATCACTGCTGCAAGAGAAGGCAGACAGAGCAAACAGCGGGTTGGAAACTTTTATTCAGGGATCAGCCCTGCTGTGTGGGTGCATCTTAGCAACTGGAACCCACGTATGCAAAAATACTGAGTTTCCACAGTGAAAAACCAGACAGTATAAAATATTCCAGTATTGCCTCTTAGAACCATTATTTCAAGAAGATCCCTGTTTCAAAGGCAACATGTTTATCTGTTCGCTTTCTATTCTCAACCCCTCCCCCCTGCCCAAAAGGTTGTTCAGACAATAACCCTCCTTACCCCCACGTTACCCACCCGTGTCGGGGGGAGAGAAACACCACGTGAAATACCCCTCCTGATTTCCAAAGGTTTATTGAAGAACGTTCTCCCAGCGGTGCCAAGGGCCGACGCGGTGGCGTACGGTGACATCAGGTGCTCCCGACGTCCTGCGCAGCACAGACACCCCTGTTGCTACTGAACTCTGCTGAGAGGCTCCGTCTCCCGGATGAGCCACCGAAGAGCTTCATGCCGGCCTTGCCGCTCCAGTTCTGCTCCAATTACTTCCCTGCACTTCTGATGGTAGTCGTTCACCCAGTTACACTAGAGACAGGGAGGGGCATGACATTCAGGGTGAACACAGGACAGCTGGTGCCCTTACAAGTTATTATGTACTGCCAAAGACATCCATAGGCCCTTGCACTCCATGGGATTGAGCTGTTAGGCTGGGATGGGATCCTGTCCCAAAAAGACAGACCTCTAATACATGGAAGTGACTTGTAAATTGGATGAGGGTAAGAACTGCAGCGATTTGTCATGGGTTTTTAGAGGATCCAAGGCTCAGTTCAGCTCACAAGTGTTTAAAACCACTGCAAATCACTGCCTCCAGCAAGCCAGACTAGCTACCTTGGCACAGACCCGAAAACGGCTTTGCAAATTGGTGAGCAACGCAGTTGTGAGACACAGACTGCCCTACTGATCCGAGCAGGTAACCCTGCAGCACATCTCTGCGCTCCTCACAGTCCTCTTCAGAAACAGGAAACGCAAACTGGATTATCTTTCAGAACAGGAGGATGGGTTCAGGCAAAACAAAGGGTATGGTAGGAAAAGCGAATGAAACATGACACAGTGAAGGTAGTGGGAGACCTAGACAGAACGTTTAAGAGTATGAAGCTATTTAGGAAATAAACGCTGCTCAGAGCCTGTATGTACTGCAGAATGAGGTGTGGCCAAATGGGTTGGTCACGAGTAGACACAGACAACACAGGACAGTCAGTCACAGTCTCCGGGGAGACAGCAGGATCCTCTGACAGAAGCAAAATAAGGCAGGAGTAGGAAAAGAGGAGAGATGATAGTGGCAAATGTCCTGTCAAAGGAACTATCAAAACAACATAATCAGAGGGATCCTTGCTGCCTTCATCATAGAATAACTGAGATTAAAAGACCCTCTGGAGAGCTCGTCTAGTCCACCCTCCCACTTGAAGCTGGATCAAGTTCAAAATTAAGTGAGATTGCTCAGGATTGCTCTCAGGATCTGTGAAACGGAACAGAGGCCAGGGGTTCTAGTGAACAGAAGAGGACAGTTCTCATACAAAGAAGGCAGTGCAAACCTACAGTTTCACTTACCTCTTTTTGTGTCAGCAAATGAACATCAATCATTTTTGTCTGGATTGGAACCAGGGTTAAGGGTTCAAAAGTCAGGCTCCCTCTGTTTTTGAAATTGTACTGCAGCAGAAAGACAAACAGGGTTGTCAGTTTTTAGGAACAGCTTCAGCCAGACCACGCTTATTCCTCAGTTTGTGTCATCACTACAGAAAAACCCATATAACATTCAGATGAGAGGGTACCAACTTACAATAACATCTTCCTTATAGTTCAAGCAGAGAATCTCAGTATAAACTTAGTTATTTCTTTCAACGGTCACTTTTTAAAGGCCATGTCACAATTGTACAGGACACAGCTTGATGTCTATATGGTCATTTTCATTTTGGCATTTCTAAAAACATCACCCTGCCAGACTGGCAATTATGTCAAAATCTGTCTGTAGTTTTGTTTCTACTGCCACTGAGGACTCTCTACCAGAGAAGTAAATCCCGACTTGAGCAGATCAACGAACTCTACAGCAGTGGCTCCAAGGGGCTGAATAAAGATGCTTCCGGTCTTTGACATCCAGACAGAAAACGTTTTAAAACTACTCTCACACACATTTCAACCTATGGAAACTCTGCAGAAGCAGAACTGTCTTCTGTGCCCCCATTAGCAAGGAAGACTTAGAATCGGTCTTCTCCAAAGCAGGGTTTTGGAGACCATGAGGATTGAGAAGGATTCAACCGTCTGCAGCACGGCCCCACCTCAAGTTCCAGTAATTTAAGTTTTATAGCTTGGAGAAAAGGTGCATCTTGAGCAGGGCATTCACCTTGGTTTCGGCAGGGATCACCAGGACAACATTTTCTATTCGGATCCCGAAGGACCCATCTTCATAATACCCAGGCTCTGCAGAAACAGACAGTAATTAACTAAGCCACATAGCTGCGCTGCGCAAATACTTACTCCCTACAGCCAAACTTCCCCTCCACGGCTTTAGTCCACTGAAGTCACTAAGCAATCTTGACATCAGGCACCCACAGAGGCAAACAGATTTCTGACTTTACTTAATCTGCACAGAGGCCCGGAGCAAGGTGACAGCAAAAGTCCTCAAAAAAAGGAGAAACAAGACAGACAGCCCTCGAGCTCCGAAAGTCTCCTTGCAAGTCAAGGGAGAGCACAGAGTACATGTGTTCCAAACACCAGAAACTCTGAAAATACTACTGTCTTTATGAAAGGCAGGTGGGTAACCCCTTCCTCAAAACACTTATGTCAGAGAGTGCTCTCCTGACCCCTGAGAGGACTTTGCAGCCCTGAAGTCAGCAAACCCCAGCAGGCTGTTAATTTACTGCTGGAAGAGTAAGACATGTAAAGATTTAACAGCTGCCTCAAATAGCCCTCAGCAAAGATGGGATTAGCTCCTGAAAGCCTGGTGTCCACCTTGTACCACAGCCAGCTCTTCCACGGCAGAATGGGAGGCAGCATGCCAGAGCTGGGCTGGTCAGCAGCACAGCCCTGCTGAGATCTGCTCTGCAGAGAGCAGGACACAGGCCGGCAAAGATGCTTTACGGAAGGTGAAAGAGCTCAGATGAGCGGCTTTACCTACAGAGATTAAATGACAATACAACAAACTGAGGAGGCGGGAACAGAATTTGTGATCCCATCTTTCCTTCACACCATCGTCAGATTTATTCCCTCTGCATCTTAAAAAGCTTGGTGCCCCCCCCCTAGTAACCAGAGAGAATCAGCAATGCTAAATACCATCAGAGACAATCATTCCAGCCTCCAAGGGCTCATCTGCAAAGGTTTTGTAGCTAATACCGCAAGGACCCTCATGTACGTTTAGGAAAGAGCCAACTCCATGTCCTGTCCCGTGCAGGTAATCCAAACCACAGTCCCACAAGGCAGAGCGGGCAAAGGAATCTAGAAGGTGACCTGCAGACCAAGGGGAAGAGACAGATATGGAGAGAGAACGTGATCAAGTCAGGGTCCCTCAGAGTTGCTGATAATCACACTGAAGGCTCAAACCTGGAAAACATGCAAAAGAAAAATCCCAAATACACAAAAAAACCCCACCCCACCCTCAAAAAACAACCCACCACCAACCAAAGCAAGTCAGTGGGTTGTTAGCAGTTACAGGGATGATTTGGCAAGTCTGACAAGCCCTTTCTCGACTACAGAGCCCCTCTCTCTCCCTCCTGTTACACAGCTTTTCCATAGATGGTCTTTAACAGAAACACTGCACTGCCACTTGCACCACTGGGGTTTTCAGGAAAGAACCCGGTGGTCAAATTCTGGTCTCAGATTTCAGCACCTTCCTTAAAGGCAGCTGCAGTAAGTGAACTCAAGGCAGAAGACCTGCCGGTTGTACTTGGTAAACTAAAGAGCCAGACTTCCTGCCTGGATGGACACTCATTTCAGATTGTTTCAAACAGAATGGAGAGAATTTCTGTTGCTTCCATATGAACCGAGCCCCCGTGTCCAAGTTCAGACAGCCTCCAGTTTCCCTTGGGACTTCTCGAACCACTACACAGCTGCTTTTTCCTCACTTATCCAAGAATGCAAACTGGAGAAAACTCTAAAAAGAGGCCTCTTTGTGCAAGGTGTCTGATCAGGGAGAAAGTAGCTCTGCAACAAATTCACCAGAGGTGAATGTATGTCACAGCGTCTCCTGCACAAAATCAAAACAGCTCTTTTGTGTGTCATTTTCCCATGCTGCTCACTGATAAAAGAGCTTCCACATTAACTGGAAGAGAAATAGCCAGGTCTTTTGAAGCTGGAAAGCGACCTCTCCCTTTGATAGGGCCATGAGTAAAGCATAAAGATGACCTCCAAGCACAGAAAGACCACAGATGTGTTAGGGTGCCACTGACTGATGAAAGTCACTATCACCCTAGAACCAGAGCACCCTGAACACCCTTCAGACTTCCCCCACCCCCCTCAGAATTTTCAGCACTGGTTGATGCCAAGAGAGAAGGCATGAGTAATTGAGTATCCAGAATGTTGTGATGGAAACAGACACAGTTACACCAGCATCTGCCTAACACATCTGGACCTGTCAACCATCATGTTGCTCTCACACCACTTAATGGTTTTTCAGAGGTCACTGCTGTGGTTAAAACACACCAACCTACCTTTGGTTCCATTTGGGAAGATGGCTGCACTCACAGCTATATGTCCCTTCAGGACATAGGTGAAGCATTCCTGTCAAAGAAATGTGTGCCATAAGTAAACAGGGAGAGGCAAAACTTTGTCTTCCCCAGGAGAGGAAGGAAAGACTGCATCTTGTAGCAAATTGCAGAGGCTCTGGAAAGACTTGTTCATGTTTTCCTATGGCTGGCAATGCCAAAGCAAACCATGAGCAAAAAGAGTTTAAATTACCCTGAAGATCTTTCTCTGCTAATTATGGAGAGCGTGTCACGAACTCAGACTGCAGGTTTAGCAGCAGGATTCACCTGACCTACATGACCGATTTTCTCTGTGGCTGTAGTCTGACTTCCTGAGCATACCCTACAGCATATTTTCATCACTGAGTGAACTATAATGATGAAAACAGTTTTAATTAAAGAAGCAATTTAAAATAAACAAAATTACACTACTGAATTTCCAACACAGACCTCTTCATGTAAGTCTGAGACTGGTTTATGATATGGTACACTAGACACAAAACCACTGCTGCAGCCTTGCATTAGACACTAAGCTTTGCAATAAAATAAATCCCCCAACTCCCATGCTGGACAAGCCAGTAATGTTTATCCTCAGCGCACTGGTTTTATTCTTTCTTAGAGGAGACACATCACTTTTCAGATGAGAGGTGTGCATTTTAAAATAGAAGGGTGTCATTCTCTAAATCACTCAGTTTATACTTTGGAAGTCTGGCAGTCTCCTTTTCAGCCTTGATCAAAATGCTGTCACATACTATTAAATAAATGATAGAACATTATATAGCAATGGGGCACATTGTTACAGATACTTAAACAAATGAGCAATAAGGGTCGTATCACAAACCACACTGAGATGCCAACTTACCTTTTCATAGGCTGATGGTGTGCCAAAATGCATTGTCCTGGTCACATCTGTGGTACCATCTCTTCAGAGACAAACAAAGATGCAGGAAGCAAAGGGATGCGAGAAAAAGAAAGATCAAAGCGAGAATGCACAGAAAATCCAGTCACGCTGCAGCACACCAACCGAACTTGTAATTGGGTAAAGTCAGCTGCTCTGTGCTACACCAGGCTGATGATGTAACAGTTCCTAATCTCAAAAATTCCTGAACACACATGTCCCAGATGTAGCAATAATGATTTACAATGCAAAATGTTATCTTTCATCTATACGTATCCCAAAGCTCCTCACAAATTACAATCTAAATGGCTCATATAAATGATGCTAATTTGAAGTTTAGCAACTGGTACCTGTCCACTGAGAACAGAGAAGGTCAAATTTAGTCTATTTGTATAGAAGATGATTCATCAGCAGCTTAATAACCTACTTCTGCACAAATGACAGCCACCAGCTCAGGAAATGGAAGTGTAAGGCAGTATGGTGTCCTTCTCATCCTCAGGATGTCTTGTGCTAAGATTTCTAGAAATTATCCAGGCTTTAGGTAGGGGTTATTTGAGATGTCAGAAACTGGCTCCAAGTTCCTTCTACAAATATCATTTTGAGCCTGCTGTCAAAACCACAGAGGCCCTTAAAATAACAATTTCCCTTTTGAAACCATCACTCCTGTGCCTACACTTCTCCCCAGCACGCACAGGCCTTGGTCACAAAGAACTGACGGTTTAACTTCTCAGCAGGGACAAGCAGAGCGTCCCTGTCACAGTGCTGTGGTAAGTACCACTGATGTCCAGCTTACATTGTATTCAAAGGGCTGCTTTTCATAGTGGCACTAAGGAAATCGTTAATTAGGCCATCAGAGGGGAGGAGAAAATCGTATCAAAGGATGTCTGTATGGCTCTTTTACAAAGCTCTTCCTAACTGACATAACAAAAAGGCACAGCTCTGAAGACAAAGCTCATCTCAAAGGAACAGCCAGGCCTGTCCTGCATCTTTCTGAACAAGCCTCTTCTCAGCTATTTACACTGGTTAAAAACATCACTTCTTTCATTTCCCATGGAGTCAGAGCTCCATAGTAAACAGCTGCAGAGACTGAGGCTGCTGAATGGCACTGAGTGAGTCAACAGACATGATGCCTTCCCAAAAACACACCCTGCACCCACCATGATGAGAAACCCTGCCTCCAAGTCTCCCTCTGGAAGCCCATCACAGGGCAGTGCTGTCCTGCTCCTTTGCCCCACCTTGTTCTGCCTTCATCATCAGTCAATCCTGCCCACGTCCCGGCAGGGCAGGTGCCTCACTTGGCTGTGCAGGCAGCCCAAGGCTAAACCGGGGCAGTCAGGGCTGCTCCCTGTTCCTGCAGCTCCAACACCCACGTGCCAGGTGAGCAGAGCTGCAGCAGACAGAAACATGCACCACCAGCCAGAGCACGGCTACCATCACACTGGTAACAGGACTCTGATGGGAGCTCCACCTTTGGATCTCGTTCCCCACCCGAGAAGGCTTGTCAGCAGCCCTAGCCTGCTGTCCTGAGCTTCGCTCAGGGCCTCCTGTCATGGATCATTCACCCACTGAGCACTTGGCTATACTCAGAACCCCACAAACTTCCCTCCAGAGAGGATACGACGAGCAAGCTCTCTGTGAAACGGCACCGTGCTCAAAACTACACATGCCATGCTTGCCACAGCAACTGCGAGCTGACCAGGCAGGGGGTTCAGCACCATTCATCCCACTCACTTGTACTGCGCTCCCGAGTCCAGGAGGTAGATCTCGTTCACAGACAGCGTTCTGTTGGTCTCAGGAACTGGCCTGTTCAGTTAAACACAAAGTTTTTTGTTCCACAGTTTTAAGGTCTCCAGCTCATGTCTGCAGTCCAGAAACCATATTAAGGGCAAGCTTGGATGTGTCAGCTCTGATTTCTTGTGGCAGTGATGGAAATCCTACACATGCTGAGCCAGGGATCATACAGAGAAGTGTATTTGTCTACAGTAAATAGCACTACAGTACAGAGAACAGCTTTATTGCTTCCAGCAAAACCCTCAACATCTGTTCCTGGACACACTTCAGAACAGTTTGCACTTCGTACTCGCCCTTCCCAGACTTCTACCCCCAAAATAGCCCTTTTCTATGGCCCCTGAGCAGATCAGCATCATCATACATGCATGCTGCCAGCAGGGAGAGATCTTTATTTAGTAACTGGAAGCTCTGGTGGAATAAAGCAAGATGGCAATCAACAGTGACATCTCCTCTCTGGATTATTCTCTACAAAGAAGCTAGACAGCTCACTCCAACTATGTTTGCTGAAGAATGAAAGGAGAAGCTGTGTTTCTCTTACTTGTAGTGAATGATGGCTCCATTTGGGCCTGTACTTGAGATGGTCGCAAAACTCAATTCAACAAAGTCTTTCTGTTGGCTGAAAGAAAGGATTGTGATCACTACAGCACAAACGAGAAGAGTACACCAGGCACCTGGAGTGCCCCAGCCTCAACTTCACATCCCCTCAGCCTGGAAAGCCCTCTGGGCAAGCTCACTCGGGTAGAATTGTACAGATCCAAGCCCTGCCCTCCCAACCATGTGGAAAACTGTTTCCCGTCTCTACCCTTTCATTACAAAGGGAAAATTCACCATCCAGACCACCCAGGGAAGAGATGTCCTGAACAATTTCTTCTTTGTTACTTATTTACTCAAAGGCATTTGTAGAGGTCCTGTTGATGTACACATGGGAGTATCTCGCATTACAAATGGTGCTCATTCTCCATCAGAAGAGGAGGAAATGTAACTCTTACATCAACTCCTCTGTGGTAAGAAAGCAACTGTCTCATGTTTAAGTGTCCTAATCTGCCATACTCCTCATTGCCATCTCAAAAGTGGATAGGATCCAGTGGGCCGGGACTTGTGTCTCCCAAAAGACCCAGTTCTTCCCCAACTCTTTAAGCATTCAAATAAACCCTGTAGTAATGGTTTGTCCTCAGGTAAAATACATCTGCAAGTGAGCTGATTTCTAAAGAATAAAATAAAAACACCACTCAAACATCCTCACAGAGGATTTATTTTTTACCTGCGAAACTCCTCTGCTTTGTCCGCAGCGATTATTTCTGTCACTGTTCCCTTAGGAACCTAGTGGGCACAGATGTAGGTTGAATTAGCACACCGACAAGGGAAGAAAGTGCTATATGCTTATGCACTGGGCCTTGCCAGCGCATTATGAAACCCAGCCTTGAAGTGGCCTCTTTCCAGGTTTTCTGTCCTCATTCCTCACTAATGACAAACACAAACCTAGCAATATTGTGCAGGGCATGTGACAAGCAGGAAGCAGAGGAGGTCAGTCACAGCAAGATTGCTTAACTGGAAAGAGTTAGTGCCGGATTAACTTCACAGAGATAAGTACAGAGGTAACATCTCACAAGGCAACATCTCTTCCCGGACAGGTTACACTATGTTTAAATGGTTTTCTCCAACAACCCATGGGATTAGCAGAATTTTTATGCTTTTAAGTCAGAAATGGAAGCAGTTGCAGGAAAAACAAAGGATCTTAAATATTACTTTAGGCATGTGATGAATTAAAACCTGTGTCACAACTTCCCCAGGACGGGACAACAGGGAAAGGGAAGCAAGAGCTAGGTCTCATAACCGCTGAGGCAGACTTCTTGAGGTGCTGCAACATGTCAAAAGGCACATTCTGGAAGTCATCAAGCCGCTTCCATAGGTAAAGTCAATGAATTCAGGCATGCGGTAGCACAGAAGGACAGTTTAGTAAGCTGCTGTGTAACACCTGGCACTCTGCACCTTCACTGTGCACTTCTAACCCAGAGCGAAAAAGGAGTAATTTGTCTTTAGCCCATTTTCACCGCACAGGGGCATGAGTGACCCTCTCCATTCATCAATGGCAAATCTGTCCATACTGACAGACAACACTGATTATCATGAGAGTAATTCCAAAGTATTGCACCAAACGGGATATTATTTCATGATTTATACTACCAAACCAGCACAAGATGGTATTAACACTATATTAAGCCTTTTCAGGTCATTTATCCCCTGTTCTGGCTTGGGTTTGTGTAAAGTAAATGGGAGGATGCTTAAAAAATAAAAAAAATCTTTCAGCCTTGGATGGAAATATGATTGAAATTCCACCCCAAAAAAAAAAAGAAACCACAAATAAAACCCCAAATGTTTTCCCACCTTTAGCAAAAACACTATAAAGACTATCAAAAAGTTTATTCTAACAAAGAATTTTACCTAACAATAAAGTCTCTAAGTTAAAAAAAATAATACACTACCTCTTTCTCCAGCCAGTTGAAGAGCTCACACAGGGCAACAGCATCTTTAATCTGTGTTAAAATAGGCACATAAAAAAGGAATTGAGAAGAAAAAAAAGATTTGTCAAGTCTCAGTACAGACAGTTTTTGATGTAAAAGGATTTGACCTGCAAGTTTCAGAAACACAGACTAAGAGATGATTTAAGAGGTCTTTCCAGGTTCTGCATCCCATAATTAATACAAGCACAGGGAATGTATCTGGACAATTAAATAAACAGTAATAAAGGTTTACTGCTGGGAAGCATCTTACTATGAAAAATTACCAAGAACTCAGCAAAATACTGGCTTTACCCCACACATGACTTTCAAGTCTCTTTTGCTTCAACACACAAGGTCTTGCATTTCAGACTGTGGAAGTTAACCACAGGACACATCTGGTGATGTGACAGGGGAACATGCCCCTTGGGCACACTGTCACACAGCTTCTGGCTCCTCTCTTGTCTGATGATCCCCATTTTCCTTCTTTTCTTTCCACATGCTTGCAGCATGCAGGAACAAGAAGTGGGAGACAAGTGTACAAGAGCAAGGCACAATTTCATCCTCAGGTGACAAAGCGTCTCTGCTCACTACATGTATTTTTACTTCCCTTAACTAGCAGGGAAAGAAAAGCATTGAAATAGAAAGTAGCAGTTTCCAAGAAACGAGAAGAAAATATGGGACGATCTCAGAATTGCCAGCTCTGCTTTAACTGGCACATTTCTCCTGTTGTGAAAACTGCTGCTTGAAAATTAATGGGAAATAAAGAAGAGAAAACTTCAGCCCTGGGCAGCCTCCTTGCTGGAAAATATGAAGCTTCCTGGAAAATCAGCCTTATATCCAGAGTGTTATGATGGTGCCACAGAAACAGAGTGCTTTGAGAACACTGGCTGCTTCTGAACATCTTGGCCTGTGTTTTGCCATGGGTCGAAGAATTTCTCTGTGTTCTTTAGGCTGTGTTTATCCAAGTGATAATAATCTGAAGACTCCACTGAGAAAGACAACGGAACGAGTAAAGGGGAGAGGGCCCTTTGAGGGCCCATACACTAAACAACACTTTGCAAGCCTGCACGGTCTTCCAACAGAGCAGGGCTGGTTCCTCATGTTATTATAATTGTTGTTCTCCACTCCAGGGGAATGCTAAACAAGCAAAAAAACTGCTCCAACAGCAGTAGATGTCTGACAGAAAACCATTTTTCTCCTGCCATCCAAATTCTTACTTGCTTTCTAATCCAAAATACTAAAACTGAAAGGAGAATGTAATTTCTTCCCCTAAACATAAAGCAAACCTCGTGCCATGTGCGTGGAGGCTCTCAAGGCTTCACTTACATGTGCTCTTCTCATGCCTTCTGTTTCCGATGTGTTCTTCACAGCTTTTGCAATGCAGATGGGGGTATACGGGGTGAGGTATCGGTAAGCCTGCAGCAGAAGGACAGGGATTACTTGTGGATTAGTCAGACTACATAATCCTACAGGTTTAATAACTCAGCCTGGCCACAGCTTGTACTTTAGCAGCCTCTCTCAACCCTCAGTGCTGTCAGATGCTGGTTACCAGCAGTAGTGTGTTGGGGAAAATAAGAGGAGAAATGGTCCCTGACTGAAAGAACAACAGCCACAGGGAAATCCAAGGAGCTGAAGTGTCAACCACTTGTCGAGGGTGAAGATCTGGATATCCTAAATACCATGCATATCAATGCCTGAGCTATGGGCTTCCTGTCGGTGCTGTACACGAAGGGCCCAGAGACAGCCAAGGTGTCCCAGGGACTCAGATGAACTTAGGCAGTGCAAAGACCTAAACAGTCACCTTGGCTTGTTGGCCTGCTGTTACACTCAGGCAGCAAGGAGCAAAGGTTACCCTGCCCAGGTACCTGGAGTTGAACCTGGAGGGCCCCCCAAGGGTCTGGCACCTCCAGCACTGAGTGTCACCACTTCTAATGATCGGCAGCTCTGACAAACACACCGTGGGCCCAAGAAACACAGAAGGCCTTTGCAAAGCTGAGCTTTAGATGCTGTCCACTTCTGAAAGGAGCTTGCATGAGTGCTTTGAGACAAAGTTTGCCTGTGCCCAGGCAGGGTGGCCCTGTGTGAATAACTAGTACAAGATCCCTTACCACCGTGCACTCCCCAAACACCAGCTGTCCTTCGATAAGCAGGAAAGCGGACTGGTTCTGAGCACTTCAGAAATTCACCAACTGAGGTGACTTGCCCACGTCTCATCACACTTGGCCTCAGGAGAAAGAACAAAAGCAAAGTCTTTTGCCCCACAGTTCTCTGCTCTACCCATTACCTATCAGGAGATGGAGCCTACACAACCACAGCCTTAGCAACATGTAATTTGCCTGTTCTCAATGCACCAACATACAAATAAACACCACCCAAATCCATGGGAAAGGCCTGGCAGACCATCAGCAAAGACCAATTTCACACAAATCCCACAGGCTTACCATTTCCAATTTCTTAAAAATAGCAAGACATTTACCTACATAATGCAGAAACTAAAGTACTGAAGAAATCACAAGAAAGTTAGGAAAGTCTTTTTTATCAGAGTCAGGACAAAACTTCCCAATGGTCAGATTCTTAGATAGATTTGCCTTTTACAGATACTGGTAGGTTCCATTAATCTCCTGTAAAAAGCATATTTACACACAGCTGTAGGCAAACCTATAAAGGGTTTGTAGATCTGTGTTTAATAATGGACTGGATTTTTGCCAATGCCAATATTTGGCTTTGATGGAGACAGACAGTAGATGGATTTCCAGCACTGGGTTTCTTCAAAGCACCCCAGGCCAGTTGCTCAGCTGGTGTAAAGTGGTGTAGAGATGGAGAAAAATGCCCAGCATGAGCAACTGGGGAACCTTTGGCTCTTTCAGTGACTCTTAAGAGGGTTTTAATCAAGACATTTCAGTCTTTCCTCTCCTGCTCTCTACTGCACACAGCTCCTTGAGGCAGGGACTCTCCCATTGCATACAGAGGGCACGTAGCACTGTAATGACTCAGCATCAGTCAAAACTTACAGTGCTAAAGGGGTAAATAATGTAATCACAACTCACACCATTCCTTAATCCAGGTCAGACCTGCTGTACTTCTCCAGATGGGTGGTCTGCATAAATCATCTACAGCACCTTACCCAAACTGGTGTTAGTCCACTGACTCCAACTACAACACAAGGGGTATTCTACTCTGAATTCCAAAGAGCAACACCAATTTATCCTGAATGCTCCACAGACTCTACGCTTTCTGCTACCCTGAAAGAGAGAGAGAGTGGGAAAAACGTCAGTATTCTACATTAAGAGGCCATTTGCACCTAGAAATGGATTGATGATGTCAGAAGATTTAACCCTGGGCAAGGGCAAAAAACTGTCTTGCTCAGGTACGTCTTGTTGGTTTTTAAAAGAAAAAAAAAAAAACATACAAGGCAAACTGCACATATCCCTCAGGTCAGTGCAAAGGCACAGAGGGTCACATCCCATACTAAAGGGATACTTTGAAAGCAGCAATACTTTCCAGATCTGGTTGATTTTACCATCTGTCCTGATGGCACCAAGTGCAATGAAGCTATTAATGTATATAAGTGAATGTCATCGCTGGAGAAAAATAATGTATGGCTCCTGTTATTTTGGCCATGAGAGATGAAGAGTTTAAGCAGACATTTTTGTGAGTATTAAATTGTGGCAGCCTGGGGATACACAAACAGACCCTGTGTCTCCCAAAAGAAAATCCCAAGAGCAAAGCTGAGACCCCTCTCAAAAATCCTGTGTACAAGAAAAGCCTTCAGGCTCCGTGAGTTAGCTCTGCTGCCATGGGTAGGGCTGTATCATACATGCAACTGCAGCCCAGCCATGCAGTATATGAAACAGGCAGGAGATCTCTGCCTGCCTGGTGAAGGCAGAAACCTGGTGGTGGCTGAATGCAGACTTGCAGCCAAACACTTTTTACAATTTAGTTCTTCCTTCAGTGACCCCTTTGTCTGAGCCCTGTGATTTTCAGGTGGGAAGCCTGGACTGTTTAGTAACCCAGCACAAGCAGAGTCTGTTCAGTGGGTCTCATCTTCCAAGGCAACATCTGAAAAATATCCACTGGTTCCTGATTCCCAGCCATATTCACTCACAGTATCTGTTCGGTTCTAGGTATCTCTGTAAACTGGATGGCATTCCAGAGAAGGTGATCTCTAGGAAACAAGAGATGTACACACAGTGCATGGAAACCAGCTTATCTGTCTGTGGTTGCTGCTGTGTCCTTACCCGAGTTATCTCCTTTCTGACTACTGGCACATTAGGTGGACTGCAGGACTCCCTGAGTGCCAAGTTCAAGTACAAGGGTAAGATACAGCAGGTACAGCTGTACAGAAATTATTGTGATGCTACAACTGTCCCTCAGCAGATGCACACACTGCGTGGACAAGCAGTGTCTGCAGGTTATCTGTGTCCTCACAAGGTTCCCTGCTGCAACAACTCTGTCACCCTGTCTCTCCTGTCTTCAGTACAAGACATCACATATTCCCTGATACCCTTAAGCCACTGAAATAAGAACTGCTTCAGACACTCAGATCAAGCCCCCTCCTGAAAGTCCTGCTCAACTTTCTTGCTTCAGTTTCTGCAAGTTTCCAGCTCTTACTGCTGGTCCACATAAGGCTGATGCTCCAGCCGTGGGCACAGTGACCCGAGTTCACCCTGCTCCCGCTCTCCCTCCCCTCTCTCACTGTACTTGCCTTATCTTAAGCTGACAGTTCTTTGGGCAAATCGGCTTAGCGAGTTGGAAGGGCAGCTCCAGCAAGAGCAACCCCAGCATTAACAACCCCTCGGTGCCTCAGCACGGCTGGATCCCTTCCGCACAAGCTCCAGACCGCATCGTACTTTGCAAAGGGGAAGCTGAGGCCAGATGCCCTCATTAACAGTGCTTCTGACCACGCTGAGCGGAGAGAAGTATTTTCCTTGCAAGGGCCACTAACCTTGGGAATGGCCTCAGTCAGAGCGTAGCTGGCCTTGTCACTGAGCCACACTTTCTCCTTGGGTGAGAGGCCTGCACCAACAGCCTGCAGCTCCGACAGGATAGATCCGTAAGGCATCACCTGGATTTTAAACTCGGGCTCCAGCGTGGAGTCAAGCTGTAAGTGCTCCCTCACAGCCGGGTCCATCATACGGTCACCATCGATGAAGAGCCTGAGAAACAAATCAGACAGAGCAGAGAGATGGGACCACACGTGACAGTGGCTGGAGTAAAGGAGGGAAGGAGAAACCATTCTAGTGACATTACAGGGAGAAAGGAGTTTGTTAATTATGCCCTATACTTTGTCTCATATTGTTTTAACCCCTGGCCTTCATGCAGCTTAAATCATGCTTTGAAACTAAGATGTACCACCCTACTGAGACGAAAGGAGCCGACAGCATTTTTGTTTGTATGACACATTCAAAATGCCTGCATCCCATCACTGCGCTTCAAGCAGGAGAGAGTACCAGAGGCAAATAATGGCCATTCTCTAATTTTTAAGGGCAACATCTGGAAATGGAAAAGCTACTGTTGTTCTAAGTACCACACTATTCTTGCTTTCACTGAACTGGAAAGTTCAGCTCAATCTTCCCGTACAATCTGTACTCACTCAGCCAGGTTTTACCTCAGATGCATCTCGCTAGCAGCTTGGAGATGCCTCTAAAAGCCTTGTATTTGCTGCAGCTCGTTTTCAGGGCAGTCACAGGAAAGAAGCCTTCTGTCATAAACCAGCCCTGAAACTTTTTCTACACAGTCCCTGCAGCTTTGCGGTGGCTTATCAATAACATTAGAGAAAAGTTTTCTAATGTCCAGGCCAGCGTTGGTTCTTGCCCACATTTCACCCAGGGCTCCGAGGGCCCTCCACGTTATCTTAGGGTGACAGACAGTGGGGTCAGCCATCATGCCCAAGGTCACCCACCAAGTCAGCCAAAGTGCCAAGAAGCGCAGCACAGCTCTTGGCTGCCTCTCTAGCTCTGATCAGGGGAGCAGAGTAATTAACAATGAAGACAAAAGTGCTCAGAGAGGACATTAAAGCACCCAAGCGTAGGCATTTTGAAAAGACAAATGCTTTGCTAGAACAGCTCTCCCACAGAAAAATGCATCTTGGGGAACAGAAGAGGGGAATACAAGCACCTGATTGTGTTCATTCCTATGACGGCGTATGCAAAAAACACAGGATTGTACTCAACATCAGAGCCTCGGAGGTTGAAAAGCCCTGGAAAATAAGAACGCCAAGAATCACAGTCCTGGTTCATCTTTTGCAACATTAGAGAAAGCCAAAAGTAATCTTAGCAAAACACAGTCAAGCAATTAGTCGTCACGGGTGCAGGTCATGGGCCCAGCTCCCACCCAGCTGTCCCACGTCCTGCTGCTTTTCCAGCAATTCCAAGTTTTTGCCAGGAGATGGCACCAGAACTGCAGTTTAAAGACTTCCATCGCGCAAGGAAATTGGGGTTTGACTTCTAAAGAAGGGCTGGCTTGGAAGGAAGCAGGTACAGGCAAAAAAGACAAGGATATGTGTAAAAAAAAATGTAGTGTTTGCCCTTCCTGCTCTGTGCAATGCAATAAAAGCTCACTTCTCACAGCCAGAAGACTTCAAAGTTAAAGTTAAATTTCATTCCAATCCTTCTTTTTATACTTGAGGGAATAGGGAGACACAACAGGCAAGACTAAAATACTCCAAAAAGGCCTCTCATTTGGGTTCCTCCAATGTCTCAGACACAGACTGCATAATCTCAGTTCTTTTCACAAAGATTTTATCCCACACAACTCCAGGCAAAGTCCAGAGGGGAAGTAGATGTTCAGCATCTCCAAACTCCTGACTTTAGGGTCAAATAAAAACCCCAGGGTATCCAATTAGCCAAATGAGTTATTCAAGGCAATAAGACTAGCCAGCAGGACAGCTGGGAAAAGAACCAACATATCCTAAATCACAACCCAGCACTGTATTCATCAAACTGTGCAAATTCTGCCACGAAAGTAAAAATCTAGTTTGATTCTCCCCAGGGAAGGAGTAGGTCACTTGAAAGCAGGAAAGAGCCACAAAGAACTCTTTACTGGATGGGTACAAAATGCCTTGCTCAGCTGACTCACAGTGCAGTAAGGAGGCAACAGCCTCCTCTGTGGCTCTCTTTCTATCCCCAGAAACCTCTCTGGAGTGTAATACAGGGAATTGAATTAGATAAAATTAAAGACAACTTCCGAAATCAACCAGGCACCCAGCAATAAGCTTCCCTCATGACCTACTCTGGTCCATCTTAAAACCCTTGATTCATAACCGAGCTTGGTTTAGCTGGAGACATTTAATCTGCAACCGCCTCGGGACACCAATTTATCATTAATTTAATTGGAGATGCGCCTGAAAAGGTGAGACACACAATCTCTGCTCACACAGGCCTCCCCAGGGAGGAGTCATATTCACCACTCTCAGAAGTACTTCTTTCATGAAACAAGCTCTTTGCGCAGCGTCCCAGATCCAGGAGAGCCCACGGACCTCAGCAAGCCAGCTTCACCCAGGTGCCAGAGACGTTGCGCCAGCAGTGTTGGAGCGAGGAACACACCACCTCAATTTCTACCTTTGCAGATCAGACACGGGGCACAGGCATTAGCAGCCCTACAGCCCCACCGCAGCAGTCTGCACGCTGGTGATTCTGCATGGAGGATACACAGCGCTAGTAACAACAGTCCTGGGGAAACGACTGCTGTTTCTGGCCGTTCTCCCTTCCCACACACTGGGCTGGGAGCCAGGGTGTGGAGACCTAGTCATCCTGGGGCCCCAAACATGGAGGGGACTATTTAGTGGGACCCTGGGTTGAAATAAGCAGGAAATACAAGTTGAGCCCTGACTTACTGGTTTTAACCAAAGGATTTGCCCAACACTGAGGAAGTAGAGACTGACTTAAAAAGTCCTGACAATTAGGAATATCACTGAGTGCCATGCACCCCACCCTTGCCTTATGTATACAAAGCCACAAGTTACATTGCTTTGTTTACAGCCCAGCCTCCACAGCAGAAAACAGTCTCCATCTTCCCATAGGGTGAGGCAGCATCAGGATATTTTACAGCCAGAATATCTCAGAGGTCTTTTTTTTTTTTTCTGCCTCCAAACTGCCTCAGGCTTTATATATATAACCTTCTTTTCCCTTTGCCTGGGCTGTTTTTCAAAGGTGGTGATTTGTTACATTTCCTGGGCCAAAGATGTACTCGGGAGCTGCACTGGTGTAGTAAGGCACTGTGGAGAAATACAGGCACGCTGTTCGTGACCTGTTACCACCACTGCGCTTGATACAAGTCGACTGACCCCTAAAAAACACACTGTCTGTCATAAGTACCTCCCAGCCTGGCAGGGTTCTTCCTTTCCAAGGCAGGAAGGACATTTATTTTGTAGGAAGAACTGAGAAAGGAGGTGCAAAGACTTACAAGCCACTTCATCCAAGGCTGTTACCACAAACCACAGGACTTTCCTCTCAGCCATTTTCGAACGGAGGGCTACGATTTTGTCTCTCCAGCTGACCCCTGCAAAACACAAAATGAAAAGCTACAGCCACCAGCTTTACTGGGGATGATGATGTAAACACAGACCGATGCACTGGATTGTGGAGACACCCAAAACACACTGTGCTTGTGCTCCTCACTCCTTTCTAGTAACTCACATGAACTATCTCAAATCAGCTGCCCTCCAGACATCCATGGATTTGTTTGGGAATTATCTAGCCTCTAGCAAATGGTTATTTGAAGTTTTGAGGACAAAGGACTCATTAACTAAGGTCAGAACACCTTGACTGACACACAGTGGATCATATTGCACCGCAGTTGTGTTTTTCTCACTACTTTGTAAGAGGAAGGGGCAATAGGGCAGCAGAAACAGGCTTTGTCTATTGGGAGTTAAGCTTCTCACCTGTGTAACTCAGGTCGAGTGTGATGAGAGGCTTGCAGGGACGCTGAGGGCACTCTGTCCAGATTGTATTGATCAGGTTTTCTTTGACAGGCACAAGGTCGTGGCCAGCACTTCTCAAGGCTTTAGACATCCTCTTCCACTGGTCTGCCAAAGGGAAAAGAGTCAAGAGCGATGGCTTTAAAGAACACACACCAGTTCAACAATGGCACCGTTCACAGGGGGCAAACTCAAGAATCTGAGTCTCCTCCTTTCCTTCCAGCCTCTCCTTCTTCCCATTCCCTTAAAAAGCAAAGCAAAAGCTATTGCAATTAGAGTTCCACAAACGCAGCTGCTACAGCCAGCAGCAGGCACAGAACCTCGTGCTTGAGCTGAAGATCTGCTCCAGCTAGTAGACAGAAATCACTGGAAGAAGCCAATCCAGAGGCTGCCAAAAGGGTGTCCTCTACCCTAGTGCAGAACCATGCTAGATCTAAGCTAGATGAGAGACAAGACGGGTTTCCACCCAGCCATGAGACTGATCCTCAGTTCATCTGAATGAAGAAAATGTTTCCTCTTGCACCACCAGTGACCTCTGGGCTGGGCCCCACATTCTGAAGCATGAATTGGTGGATACTCGTCCACCTGATACAAATGGTACCTCTCCAGGAATGCGCTTCCTATTGGGAAAGCTGCAGAGATGCTGAGACCACCAAGCAGGAGTAGCAGCATGAGTTTTGCCTGGGCGTTCTGGCTCACACGCTGGCCAAGGCATTCAGCAACTTTGTACTGAAGTGCCCATGACAAGCCACAGCACAGACAAAAGGAGGTGGACTGGGACTCTGCTTTTCAGGTAAGGTCACTGCAAGCCCAGAGAGCAGTCCTCATCCCTTGTGTTCTGGGGTCAATGCACTGTTGTGGAGCACTCATGATACATGCCTAAAACCAAAATCCAACGTGTTTTGCATAAGTGTCTAACCCACCACCCCATCTGGACTGTAACACGGTTAGCTGCATACCATCGCACAACAGCTTAGCCACAGAAGCAAGGAAGCAAAATCTAGTTGCCCAATCCAGAATTATAAAATAAAGTAAAACCAACCAGCCGGAATAATGAAAGGGTCCACTCCCACCTTCGAGCCTTCCGGGAGGACACTCACTAGCCAATCCTCCTGAGTCGGTGTATCTTTCAGACCTCCATAAATTTAAAAAAAAAAAAAGAGGTTCAAAGAAGCAGTTATACTGAAGCACCCCCACGCTACCCAAAAAGTCCAAGCTAATGCATCAGATACATCCACTAATTAATGTCTAGACCTATGGGCAAGAAGAGTCACAGGACACGAAAGCAGGAGCTTTAGTCTCTCCAAGATGTCCCTAAGCCCCTACATGATGAGGTATTCCTACAGCCCCAGCTGTAACAGGTACAAAGCGACCACACAGCCTGTGACTGATCTCTGTTTATCAGTGAAGCAGTACCCCAGCCTCCTGCATACCCATTTTCATGAGTGTCCAGTTGCTATCCATTTGATGTGCAGCTTGCAGAAAGTAGCGTCCGTCTGTCCACATGGCTGCATGCTGTTCAGTTACTATGGCAGTACCTAGGCAGGATGGCAGAAAGAAGCAGTGATTTAGAGGTGGGCAGCTGCCATGCAGAGACACAGACAGCAGGGGCAGGGTTTGAAATGCACCCCAATTCCCCAAAAGGCAGCGCTGCTCACTGTTCAGAAGTTAGTCCAGTTTCAGTGGACATATTCACTAGTTTCCCTGCACTAAAACATTCCAAATTCTATCAGAGGCAATATGCACACAGATGTAGCTGAATTAATTGCCTCTGATGAATTCAACTTAAGCATATCTCAGCCAGTCAGTGGAACTGGGTAAATGGGGCTTTCTAAACCTTCTGTGACAGAGACTGTGGTCTCCACTTGGCTGTTGTCACAGTAACAGATAGTCTACATCCCTGGATTCCATCCCATCTTCTTACGGGGAGGAAGCCTGGGCTCTGGCCATCCACAAGAGACAGCTGTTCCTGAGCTAGGAGACATGGGTATCACTCCCAGCTGTCAGCTGCACACCTTTCCCAAACATTACAGCTCTAGCAGAGATGGCTGAACAGGAAATACCAACATAAACTTCTGCTGGTTTCAGTGTCTGTCCCATTCCACTGACTCCAGAGGGAGGGATGCAAGCAGACAGCTGAGGGGCAGTGACATCTCAGCAAGGCTGCTCTTCCCCTGACGATTCAAAGAAAAAAAAAAACAAACCATGGCACAAACAGAAACTGAATCTCCAAGTCGTCTTAGTCTCTGCATCCTCTGTCACCAGAAACTGAAGCCCAGATTAGCAGAGCAGAGTTTCCAAATATGAACTTATTGTCTTCTACCAAACTCCCTCAACACAAACCTCATTTTAAGCTGCTTCAGCCTCAAAAGATGAAGCAAGAAACACAAGGTGGGTCCCTGTGTGAAACCTCACTGATTTGCTGAGTGCTAGGCTGGGAACACAGACCTTCCAAGTGCATAACAAGGGCCCAAAACAGAGAGGAGGTTATGAAGAGGCCATGCAGAAGGCGTGAAATTAACACAGGATTCATGTTATCCATTAACAGCAGCCTGCAGCCCTGGATTTATCACCTTCCACATGAGGTCCCAGAGTAGTTCATAGGAACTGATGAATGGACCCTCCGAACACCCAGGTAGCAGTATTTATTAAAACAATTTACTATCTGGGAAGCGGGGGAAAGACCTCAGTAGATCGAAGTGACTTTCCAAAAATCACATAGCAGAGTAAATTGCAGAGCTTAGGGTACATCTAGGGTAAAAACTAGGTCTCTTGAAACACAGACCTATCCTACAGCCAAGAAAACATCCTGTCTCTGCAAGATAAGCAAACTTTTCCACAGCATTCAGTTTCCAAAAGCAGCGTTTCTGGCCCTGGCTGTGTTTAAACAGAAAGGCTAGTTGAAGTCCATCTACTATTCACCCAGCCCAAACAGGCAATGTAAAAATCTGTTCATACTGGCTGCATATCAAAAGAAATGACCGTAAGTTACAAGCACCACATTAAAGAGTTAACAGGATTTTACTTTTCAAGAGGTTCATTCAGGGGTCAAACATTCTCTGAAAACTTGTTATTGCGCTGATATTACATAATTCCAGTGGGTAGCCAAGACATAACTCTGCAGATGCTGAAATGGGAAGAAAACAGTCCAAACATGCTAGATAGGTTTCCTTTTCCATCCTGCCTCTACGCCATGAATGAGACTGTTTCTTTACAGGGGTATTATGCACATTAGCAAGAACCCAAGTTCTGGAAAGGTACCTGCAGAGCCATCAAATCCAGAGATGAACGCCCGTCTGCAATCACAGGGTGCAATGTACTCACTCTAGAAAACAAGAGGCAGCAATTATTTATAGCAGCAGAGGAAAAAAAAAAAATCAGCTGATGACAAATACTTTGATAAGCTTTTTCTCCTAAAGAATGCCACAGAGAGAATGAAATGAGTTAAAAAATCCTGGGCTCTACTCCACTGGAACATTTAATCATCTGTGATTATATTGTATTTATGTCCAACTGGGCTTTTTTTTTAAGCTGCAGCACTTTGCTCCCACAAGCGCCTGTAAACACTGAAGTGCTTCAGAGTTTGCAGATGTTTATTTCACACTCAGCCTCCCCTTTGGGCAACAAACAAATGCTGCCTTTGAAGCTGCAATGTGAAAGGAAGAGAAACCAGAAGCACCTCTTGATCTTGGAGACCAGAGTAATCAGCGCATAAAATCTGTAAAATTCACTATCTCCAGTGAAGTCCCTCACTGGCATTTATAAAAATTCCTTCCAGACTTTCTTTTCCACAACAATGCTGTCAAAAAAAAAAAGTCATCAAGGTGGTAAAACTGTAAAAACCTTAACCCTTAGGACCTTTATAATTAGATGCTGAACCTCTCACTTCCTTGCCTGCTCAAAACACGACTGCACCAGAAACCAACAGACCATGGTTTGGTGGGTGAGAGAAACTGAAATCTACTAGTCTGTCCTCATCCCAAACCCACCACAACCTGTGTTTGTGGACACATCTGTTGGCAGCTTCACAGAAGAGCCTGAGAATGCACAGACACCCAACATCCACAGGAGCTGCTAAAATTAAAAGAACAACTGTACCTTGAAATGGCCCACACACCATTTATATGGGATCCCATTCTGGCAAGTTCGGAGGTCAGAACTGCTGAGTATGCCTGTTAATTAACCAGCACAACTCAGCAGATCAGCTTAATCCAGTCAGACAGTGCTGATGGTTGAGCTGCAAAACCCCTGGATTTGTACCTTACAAATGGTCTGAAACTGAAGTGTTCCTCTGCCCATAAAGTTTCTCTGCACCCAGCTGTGCTGTGGCAAAGGAAACATTTTAGGCACTGAGCTGAGAAATCACAGCCCAGTTCTCAGGCAGTTTTAGTTCCTACTGTGATAGATCCTGCATTTCCCTGTCTCTGCCCAGAGCTATTTTAAAATCACCTGATTGCTAGAAAAAACTCCCTCAGATGTGTTACTCCTCACAGATCTAAAGAAGGCAAAGGGTTCAAAGCACAGGAGTGAGTGAGAAGCACAAATCACAGCACCTGGGACCAATCCTTTATTTCTGGTCCCAGCCACCTCACCGTCAAAACCCCTCCAGAACAGCTGTGCCTCCCCCTGTCCCAGGAGATGACCTAGGCAGCAGCTACCACTGCTATTCATCACTGATCTTTTGAAACTGAGCCTTGGGACAGGAAAACCCATGGCCCAGAAAAGGATCTGACTGAGTAGCTTTTGCTTCTGGTTGCTAGGGAAGATTCCTGGGATATGTTTCCAAGAAATTCTCTATTTTATCCTACCACTAATGAAAGTCACCCCAGAAATGGAGCGTGTATTGAGACTACGGGTGCCCTCACCTCTGAGCCAGTCCAGTTCCCTGTGCCTCTTCCTGTCCAGCCCCACAGACATATGCTCAGCAGCTGTGGGGTGCAGAGGGGTCAGGATATCCACCTCGGGATGGGATGCTGCCCTCTGCATGCCTTGAGCTGATGGGGTGGATCCACCTCAGCCCACCACAGCACCACCATCACCACCTACCTCCTTTAAAATAACAACAGAAGCTGCAGCAGACAGAGAGGGCAAAGGCTTTCAGGGAAGAGAATCCAGCGCCTGTTGCCCGGCTGCCTGTCTCACAGCAGCAGGACAGAACGTGAAGGCAGAGCCATGCTGGACCTGGGGAGGATTCCCCATTTCAACATTTCCTAAAGACTGTTCAGCCTGTTGATGGCTCCAACTCCCACCCCTACATTTCTCAGCTCAAAGCTGGAACACCATCTCCCAGGGTCTGACACCTAAAGGGGATGATGGAAATTTCCCATTGTGGATCGTATCACTAAGTACATCTCAAATAACACCAGCAATTTCTCTTCCCCTGCTCTCAGTCAACACAGCAGAGATTACAGGCTAGTTAGCTTGTGCAGGCAAGCAATCTCACATTCATAGGAAGGGTTTACACTGAGCTCCCTACATTAACAGCACAGAACAGTGAAATGGATTAAACAAAAAAAAAAATCTAAAAGGAAAAAAGAAGTCTGTCAGTTTTATATCTGGTAAAAGCTGACCTAAACTAACAAAGACCTTGACTGTGTGGGAGATACCTCACGCTGTCCCATTCACAGTCAAATCCAGGGAAAGTTTTAAGAGTTTACAATGAGGCAGATGGGTTTTTAAAAGGGAGTACAAGGGATCTGGAGGGGATGATGGTTCATTCATCTGTCAGTCTGAATTCTTGCACACCCACCTGTTCTGTTCCATGCCGCAACCCCCACTGTGCAAAGATGAGCCCATGTTTTGCACAAGCTAAAATTACAAGGGGAACACCTGCGTACGCCACACAAAGTACAGACCACAGCACAGTCAGACAAGGTATTTCCCTGGGGCTTGTCTTGCAGCTCCAATGGCCTTCAACCTGGCCCTCCTTAGGCCTTTCACGTCTGCTTTCCACCACACCTGTCAGTCCTTGACATGCAGACAACACTGGGGGCTGCATCACGGAAACCTTCAGCTAAGCCAGGAAGAACCCCAAAAAAATCAGTGGGGCTTACCACCAGACCCTGCATGGTTGGGCCATTAACATGTTAAAGCTTCTTCTACCCTAATGTCAACCAAGATCAGGAATGAAAAGGGCAGCTTACTGCCCTTAGAGCTACGACACTGATGCCATTAAAGAACTCTGCTGTGTACCTGGAGAGAGGTCAGTATTCACTGCCAAAAACCTAACCCCGTTAGTAAGATCTGGAACAGGTCAGTGCAACCTGTGCACAAGCTGTCCCTTGCTTTATAACTCTGCCGACTCCTCGGCTCAGAACAAGCGTGTGTCAGAGGAGCCAGCCCTGAGCAGAAGACAGCACTTCTGCCAACCCAAACACGGGGGCCACAGCTGGGCAGGTGCTTCCTTGACGTGGAAGACCAGCCAGATCTGACCAAATTTGTTTTCACTGAGTCAAGGCCTTGGGGTGGAAGCCAGCCCCAGTTAAGCGGTGACTGGCTCCGGACTCAAGCTCTAATCCAAACAACATTCCCTGCCATCAAGAAGAAAGCTCCTCCAATCTCTGAATAT
Source organism: Eurypyga helias (assembly GCF_000690775.1). Taxonomy (NCBI): domain Eukaryota; kingdom Metazoa; phylum Chordata; class Aves; order Eurypygiformes; family Eurypygidae; genus Eurypyga; species Eurypyga helias. The sequence goes on along the minus strand of NW_010245382.1, from coordinate 6,462 downwards.
TCCTAAATGGGCAAACTCCAGATTCAATGTAAACTGGGCGACTCAACATGAAAACAGATCCTGCATTTACCCCTGCAACACCAAAAGCTCAGACAGGCGTTTTCAACCAAACCACAAAGGCCTTGGTACCTTATTCCCAAAAGCATGGCATTTCACCCCTCCATGATCCCTTGACACCTCCTGCCACAAGATCCATCCAGCACTCACGAATGGAAGGAGGGGTCTTTGTACAGGCTTCAGTACACTTTGGGCTGGGACTGCCCTCCTTTCTCACCAGCCTTTGGAATACCCCAAGGAAAGTCTGCTTCTTCTGACTTCTTATCACCAGGGTCAAAAGTTTCAAAAATTAAAGCAGCCAACAGTCAGGGCTGGCTGCAAGAGCCACAAATCCAAGGTATTAGCAGCCTTGGTTAAGCCTGAGTAAGAGCCTAAGTAAGTGTTTGAGAGGCTCTGAACGTCTTTCAGCTCCTTACACAACTAAGCATGGAAAGCAAAGGATACAACTGGTGGCAAGCCTCCTGGCAACAATCTAACCAAAACCTTCTAGCCTTGGCAGGAAAAAGCATCACAGAGCTCAGAGCTCAAACATTCCCAGTGTTACAAAGAGAAATTAGTCAGCACATTGCATCAGCAGGGTCTATCAGCATCAGTCCAATCCAGGGGTTCCTTTGCAACCTCGAAGGGAATAAAGTTTCCACCAGTCTAAACTCTGTTTCAATACCACAGGAGGGAAAGCCCTCTTTGTTGACAAGTCCTCTGATGTGAAGCCCAGGACAGCCTCAGGAACAGCTCAGAGAGGCAAGGACAGCAATAAGTAGCTTGGGCTGTGGGGAGGAAACGGCTCGAGCCACCAAAAGCTTGGGTATCATCAAACCGCAGTCTTCTGAGTCATGGAGGGAGCTGCCTAAGCCAAATCTGACTGCAGGGCTGTAAAGTTCTTATTTGCGTACAGGAAACAAACCCTTGCTTGGAACACGGGGAAGCTGCAAATCTCGGCTCATCACAATTTACCTGGAATCAGTAAGCCTGTTCTGGGATCAACAGACTTCCGCCAATGCCTGAAATTGCATCAATTCCCAAACCTCGCAGACAAAATCCCGCACTAGCTAGTCAGGAGGCGCCAGAATCAGCAGCTTTCAGTAATCGTTTCCATTCAGATAGATTCGCTCTGCAGAGAAACCTGACCGACTCGCCTGGCAGGAAATAGCAACATGGGGTTCTCTGCTTAACTGCACTCTGTCAAGGAAAAGAAAGCAACAGAAAAACCCAGAAGTCCTGAGGGTCACATTCTTCAACTCACATGACAGCCTTTAACGTCTAGTGAAATGAAACCAGAGTTATATATGGACAGAGGCAGCTTGAGGCAGTAATGCAGCAGACAATAGCAGCTGCAGAAAACGCCTTCCCTCTACCTGCCCAAGTTTGGATCCCCCCAAGAGGAAACACGATGCTGCACATATGGTCCCAGGGCACAGGCAAGTCTGGACCCAGCTCACCCCAGTGCCAAGTCAAGGGCAAAGGTTCCGTTTCAGTTGCATTTTGCTCCTGTGCACCCTGGGGTAAAAGGGAGCTTTGGACGCGAGCCAGGAAAGCTTCAGGTCTTTTGTTTCCTGAAAATGGCTGATGAGGGAAAAACCCTTAGCAGTTCTTGCGTCTCCTACCAGAGCGAACAGAAGAGTGAAACTAGCCTATGATCAGGCAGGGGAGGTAAAAGGCAGTTCAGGAGTTTAAAAAACAATGTCACGGACCACAGAAATCTTAACAGTGGAAGCAGCATGCAAGAGTTACCACCACGGGCTACCACCCTGGGCCCAGGTTTGCCTCCTGTCTTCAGTGCACAGAACAAGGTGATGCTGAGCAGCATCAAAAAGGAAGTGTCGTTCCGGCCTGTTCCTTCCCTACTGCTCCAAAGGCCCCTCTGCATGGGATCTGGAGGGCTTTAGCCTTCCCTCCAGGGGACAAATTCCAGCAAGAACTGGATCAAGCAAAGTGAAAGCTCTGCAACTAATCCTTCGCCACCTCCCTCAAGAGTATGTGTTGATCAGGAGGTACTAATGGGGAAATTAAAGCCCAGGTAATGCCTTTTACTCCCCCAGTAAATCCATTCTTCCCAACATCCAGGACAGGGACAGCAAGTGCCCTAGCAAGCCTCTTTTTTGCAGCATGAGGACCCGGGAGACAATCTGATGAGAAGTTGATGGTGGAACATCCACACTGATTTGTTGCAAGAACATAAAAACCTCAGTCTCCTGAACAGACTCCAGAAATTTTTTCCAGCGTGATGTTTCTCAGATTACCCAGGCTTTTATGCTAGAAGCATTAAAGCAAGTGAATGAAGGATGATTTTAGTCATCCCCAGCTTTTATTTTTTGCAGGGAAGGAAAGTGCAATCTTCCCATCATCCATTCATACATACCTGGTGGGCATCCCCAGAGGGCACTATGTAGGCTTGAACAGGCTCCTGGACATACTTGGGACTCTTCATCACCTGCCGCAGTTGCTTCAGCAGCTCTGTTGTAATTTTTGGACTCATCTTCCTCCCTGCAACTAAAACAAAGCACAAGACTTGAGAGCTCCTCCAGCTGTCTCAGGCCACTCATGCACAAGCTGGAGACCATCACCACTGGAAACTCCCCTTGAGGACAACTGTGCCAGCATCATCCCTCTCAGCCCAGAATTTCTGCGGTGTTGTCACTTCACTCATGTTCCCTCTGAGCAAGGGATCAGGTTGAGGCCAGAGGGTCAAAGCCGATCTGTCCTGTAATGGACCTTCCCCACCTGGTGAAGGACTGCCATGCCCGATGGCAATACATACGAGCTTAACACACATGCCAACCCTCCTTTCACATGGAGAGCACCAGGAACCTCAGGTGCTCAGGAACCTCAGGCACCTCAGACATGCCGTGACAGCCAGGAAGGGTCCTGACATGTGATGTTGACAGTCCCAAGTGCCCACAAACCAGAAGTAGCCCCACCTGTCACGTGCACAGAGAAAAACTGTCTTTTGACTCCAGGGGCAGAGATACTGTGGCTCATATGCCACAGGAGCACAGACTGCTGGGAGAGCAAGCCTTGCATGTCAGAACTCAGAAATGGACTGGTTAAGAATGCAATTTTTAGAAGTTTCACTATAGTCCAGGGTTTTGTACTGGATTGGTGACTGGATTAACTCAGACAAAGGAAATCTGCTCCCAAGGCCATACACAGAGATGCGTTCACTGGCCACATTACCTCCAGGCTGCGTATTAGCTCACCTAGCAAGAACACAACCATAACAGGAGGATGAGCCCACTGAGCCCTCACAAGTGACTGCCAAGGGACTACTAAGGAGGCTTAAAGAAACCTCCTCTAAAGACCTTGAGCAAAATGCTCTGCAGATCTCAGCTGGTGTCAGGCAGGCAGGGGTGGGGCACAGGCTGGATGGAGGACCGTAGATCAGAGGGGAAAACAGCCCCATCACCCTCCCCTGCAGTGGATGTGTCTTTGGCACTGTGGTGAACACCAGCCTCTCAATTTGCTACCCAGAAACTGTCACTAGCCACGGCCCACTGTGAGCACCAGGCACAGTGACGCAGCAGGCCATGCCACTGTGCTGGCACGAGTGAAGGCTATGGTGGGAGGCACCAGCTGACTGCAGAGGATGTTTCAAGCTGTGGGGCAGCCTGGCCTGAAAATTAGGTAACCTAAACCTCTCCAGAGGTTCTCTCCACCTTTTCTCCACTCACACCACCAATGGGTGCCCAGGGCGGGATAATCAATCCGCTTCCTGGGTCTCGGCCCATTCCTTTCACATTTTTAAAAACGTGCTGGGATCTTACAACTTTAACGCTCTCACTTTCCAGGGTGAGGTAGGTAGGCTCTGTGCTGCTTAAATGCCATGCTATACAGTGTTTTATTCTGACCAATTCATTTCACAGCTCATTTCACAGCCATGTCCACACACAGACCATAGATGGGAGAAGCCAATAGCATGCAAGTCGCAAACATTTTTTGCTTATCCAGGCACTTATTCTATTTACACCTCAGTAACTACCAGGAGCCCCGAGTGACATTACGGTCTTATGCCAAAACACAGTAAGGCACAGTCCCTGCCCTGTGATGTTTGCCATCTGAACGGGAAGACAGAAAAGGAGCGCCCATTTCACAAGCCATAGGAAGACACGATTTGACCAAGGTCACACAGCAGCACCGCGACCAAGTCAGGAACTGAACCAAGATCGGAAGTATTCAAGTGTAAAAATCTCAACCCAAGACCACCATTCACACAACTCATCACAGGAAGTTCAGAGCACATCAGACTTGTGTGTGACTGACTGCCTGCCCACAGGTACGCTGTGTTTTACAACCCAGACCACAAGAAGCAAATCAAGCTCAAAAGACACCATACACTAAATCCTCAAATTGGTATCTTGACTCCAGTGCCTTCACTGGGATTAGATGACACCTCAGATTTATTTCCACAACAAATTACATAGTTTTTACAGTATTTGCAAGCTACATTGAACTTCATTATACTGTGATTGTTTCTGTCTGTCCTCTCTAATAAGCTGCTGTAACACTGCTGCTGATCTATCTTCAGAGAGAGGAAAAGCACAAAGTAGAGAGAACAACAACATAGTGACCAGAGAGCAGAAAAGAATCTCTTTCTACAAACTCATGAGGACACAGCTTCCTTTCTTGACCTGTGCTTTGTCTCCAGGAGCCTGAAAGTCTCATTTAAAGAGGCAAGGAATGACAAGGCTTTGCCTTTTAATAAAGCTCCTTGCTGACAAGCCACGGTTTTCTTAGCAAGTAAGAGATTCTCTCAAGAGCAAAAAAAAAAACCCAATTCATTTAAAAAGTACTCTCACTGTTGAAATATTTGCTTGCAATATTAAAAACACAACTAAGCTGGGTTAGCAACAAAACCCATATTAAGGAAGACATTGATTTTAGATAACCCCTACAGTATAAGGAATCACTTTAAAAAAAAACCTCTACAAACTTTCCAATAAAATTGTCTTCAATTTCCAGAGAAAGAAGCTATTTTCTCCCACATCTTTGGTAGTCATTTACTCTGAGCCCCTTATAATTTTTAACAGGTGACCTCTCCTTTCTTGGCCATAATTATAAGCCTCTACAAAGTTAAAACAGCTTCTCTACCATTATTTAATCACTTCAGCAATTAACACCAAACACAGATGAAACCAAGGTAGTGGATTTGGCAGCACAAGAAACAGTCCCATTCCCTGCCATAACTTTTTCAAAGGTATCAGCCTAACACATTACCTGCCTCTGCAGTTCCCCACGTCTGGACGTCTCTTGCTGCTGCTCACAGAAAATAGCATTCAGCTCTTTGCTTGGCCTTCATAAGCTCCACTGTGCCTGAGAAAGCAAAGGGCGAAACTGAAACGGCTAACAAACTTTGCCCCCCATAAAACATTCTCATCCCCCAGCAAAGAGCTGAAAATGCATTAACACCATGTTCCACTGGCAAGATTAGAGATGCACTAAGGGTGAACCAGGGGGGGAGCAGGGAATGTCAAGGGCTAAGCATTTGCTTGTCAAGACTTACGATTAAATCTTGCAAGCGTGTGCTGTTTCATCCCAATTTGATTTTGCAATCATTCTGTGAGAGGCCACTCCTCATTTTACAGATGGGGAAACTAAGGCAGAGCAGAAGTAACATGCAAAGTATCACTGCAGCATCATGGTAGTCAGAGCTGGATCCCAAAATCTGTCACTGTCTAGACGTATGTTATCTACACCTCACTCAGACCATGTAAGTCAGTTCTCCAAGAGCCCAGGCCAGATCCTGCCTGTACAGCATCTCCATCAGACACACGGGGCAAAGAGCAACCACAAAAATGGTGCCAGAGGAACCAGACACCTCCTCTGCCTCCCGCATGCACACAGAGCAATGGGCTGCTGCAACGCCAGACGCCAGTGATGGCAAGGGTTGGGGACACCAGGCTTGCTATGTCAGGGTGTGCGTCAGTGCCACGGTGGGGAAGGGAGGCGAGGCCAGGAGGTCAGGCTGCATCTGGGTCTGCCTGGGGCTGCTGTTAGACCACCCTGAGTGTTTATGTCCTGTTTGCTTCAGATACTCATCGTTCTGAAAACTTCCTCTTCGTTTTCTATGAATAAACTTGTTCAAAATAAGCATGTAAGCCTGTATTATCAGGAACCAGCAACACACCTCAAAACCAGGATTCTCTGGCCTGGGCTGGCCCCATGCAGGGCAGCCCAAGCACTCACAGCCATGCACCGAGGCACAAACCCCACCGCTTGCCCCCCAGTCCCCACCTGCCCCTCAAACTCACCGAAATCCCCAGCCCGGCCTGCCTCCCTGAGCCAAAAAGCCTTTCCCAACCCCACACAAGGCTGACAAGGCCCGACTGGGCCGGGCTGACTGGGCCGGGCTGACAGGGCCTGGACACCCGGCCCGGATGGCCGCACAGGGCCCGGCTGCTCGGACTGGGC